>NW_020539724.1:7825952-7844158 GCF_003426905.1 Ctenocephalides felis | reverse complement strand
AAAGTGTAGATTTATCTTACTGTTACATACGAATCTAAATATTAAAATAAAAACAGATGGGATTTATATTTTCTCGGGTACATTTATATCTGCCAGAAGATATGATATAATTTGATCATCTGTATGTCTAAGACCGAGTTGAAAGAAGTACTATATCCCGGATTTGAGTAATCTTTACAGGATTTCATAGTACGGCATGTCTGTGCTACCGTGAAACGTTTGCCGAAGACCAACAGATGAATATATATATATATATATATATATATATATATATATATATATATATATATATATATATATAATAAAAGTTCTACCAGGAGACCTGGTCTACGGGCTGAAATAGTGCACAGAGCTGCAGCTTTAGGTATTTACAGCAATACTACATGCTTTTCATATAATAGTTTACATCACTGTTGCTTGATGCAACATTAAAAAATCATAAATAATAAATATGAAACATTTGCCTAATAACATGAGCCCAGTGGAGTTTTACCTATATTCATTGCGACTCAGTAACCCCGCATCGTCCCTACAATTCTCTCTCTATTACGAAATAAAGAAATCTTTATATTACAAACTAAATATATCTTGGCAATGTTTAAATGTAAAATATGAACCTCGGCTCCAAAATACATAAACTATACGTAAGCTTGAAGAAAAATATTAAATATTGCGGTCGTATTATGCCACGTGTTAGACTATACTTCATAATTTACGTTGCACGGCACAGTTTACAAAAGTTTCTGGAATGATTTTGATATTAAAATAGTTTGAGCTGCGACTTAAACGATTACACCAGCTAACAAAATTATTCAGTAAACCGGAATAATTTCAACTGGGTTAATTGATAACATAATATGTAAATAAAATTGTAAGGTAGAGATTTTTAATTCTTATTACTCATTATAAATTTCATATATTTATTCATACAAAAATTTGTTAGATTTAGATAATATTTAAAGATTGAATGAAAGTAATAACAGGCATTTTTCAATAGGTTCTTGAACTATTTTTTTCTCGATTAGACATGTAAACCATCCTGTATTAAATTGTACTAGCTACTGTCCTGCAGCTCAATAGAGTAAACAGAAGTGTGCAGGTGCATCATTTTTGTCAGACTATATGAAAAAATACAATATAAATTTGTGCAGTCATATTCAAACAGTATTTTGTTATGAGAATGTACGGTCATCGACCAAACCCCAAATTCTCATATATTTCCTATCCCCTATCAATTATTTTGGTCAGTACTCAAGTCGTACATATTCCATCCTGGCTTCGTTAGCCAGCAAATAATTTCTCGTAATACAAACAGGGAAACGTATATTCAAAATCAATGCGTTCGACTGTGTAATCAGTTGTATTAAATTATTATCATTTGCTTGCATAATGCAACGCGAGTTTGTAATTAATTATAAACGTTTTGATCACAATAGCCGTATGCGTTTCTCGTTGCCGTAGATTTTAATGGGACAGTTGGGTGAAATTTTATTCAAATTGGAATTGGGATAGAATGAAATATTAGAGAGTTATGAAATTTTGACTGTGTACTTGGTAAAATTGAGCGTAAACTCCTTTTCGTGATGTCGTCCCAGCCAGTCTCAAATATCTGAGTACAACCAAAGTATGACTACTTGGTATGAGGATGATCAAACCAAGAGGGGATCATAGGTTATGACAGAACGATTTTTGTAACCAATCATGTTTTTTAGAGTTGTAGAAATTTTCATAATTAGTTAATAAATTTACTATAGTATTATTACTAATATTCAATTTAGTAATATTTCATCCAGATTTCCTACTAACCGTAGTTCGGTGTACTTGTTTGCTTCAACCGGGTTGACCGTCGCGTCGCTTGATAATTGAAATTGGATATCGCTACAAACCAACAGAAGCGTAATCGTGATCCTTTGTGAAAGCGATATATCAATTTTTTTTTCACAAAGGTCTTGGATCAAATTGAAATCTAATAAATCGCAGATTTATGGAATCTCTGGGAAATTCCTCTATCTCTTAATTGTATTATTATGTAAAAAATTGAATGAACTTCTTGATCTTATCGATGAGTTATTGATTTGTATATGATCTTGCTGTGTAACAGTCTACTTGTTCACCTTCAAATGACTACTTGTCTAGGAATATACTTTCATATCTGCCTATCTGTTCACTGGTTTAAATTACTACTTTTGTACTTCTCTACCTGTCAACCTGTCATCCTTTCTATTTGTCTATCTTTCTACTAGTCTACCTGTGTCCTAGTCCATCTTCCTGATAGTCTAGTCCATCTACCTGCTAGTCTAGTCCATCTACCTGGTAGTCTAGTCCATCTTTCTGATAGTCTAGTCAATCTTCCTGATAGTCTAGTCAGTCCATCATCCTGATAGTCTAGTCCATCTTCCTGATCGTCTAGTCCATCTTCCTACTAGTCAACCTTCCTACTAGTCTACCAGTCTTCTAGCCCACCAGTCTACCTGTCTACCTGTCTACCTTCCTACTGCTCTACCTATCCAACTCTGTCTACCTGCCATCTATGTGTCAATACTTTAACATGTATATGAATGAAGAATAATAATTTGTAATGATCATTTCAGACCAGTAAGTATCTATTATTTGACTTTTTCTTGCAACTCCGAAAACGCTAAACCTGCCTTTGCAAAAAATGTACTCAATGCAAGCAAAATGTTGTTTTGAATCATCCGAATTGGATACTCAATTTCTCAAAATCTGTCATATTTTTGCACTCTTTGCTTTTTATTTCCAAAACAATTGGACCTACCTTTGCCAAAAACTAATACAACGGTATATATTATTTGATTCAGAAACATGAATCACCAACTACTATTCATGATTTTTCGGAATTCATTGTTTCACCTATTTATTTTAGCAGTTTTAAAAAAAATAGCAATTATCTGACTAATTTTCATTCAGATTTCCTCCTCTGTTCTTTTTCATGAAAGCGTGTTGGCACAAACTACACACTCCAGGGAAAACCACGTTCTAGTAAAGTTCAATAATTTAATTATTCAGATTTTAATTTATCGAAACTTCAGGCCAAAAAGTACGGAAAAGAGCATGTTTCGGAAATGATTTCGTTTCATATAAATTATACACTGATTAAATATTGTGTAAACAAATGATAGAGGCAATTCATAAAGCAACTTTAATTAATTTCATAATTAAACAATATTGATAATATTATTAATTATAGCTCGTCATAATTTTCAAACATGTAAATTATATAAACCAGATATTTTAAAATAATAAAAATTATTCAAAACTTTACGTTGACTAAATTTATATTATTGTTAAATTTAATTAAACTTTTAATTATAAAACCTAACGCGTATGGACATTTTCCATTAAACGCTACTCTGAGCATATTTGAAAGCAAAATATTATTTTAAGCTAATAATGGAAAAAACTGATTAAATTTTTGAAAAAGTTTTAAAACTAACTTTGGACGTGCTGTATGAATACTAATTTAAAAAATGAACATATTTGCCAACTCGTTATCAAACTAGAGTCATAGACATTTTAACGCGGAAACGATTTCATGAAATTAATGAAAATGGATAGAAATTACTATTTCATAAAATTTGTAAAGGTAAGCAAAAATTTAAACTGAATTATTAAATTCAATATGAATTAGGATGGTGGTAAAATACTAAACTATGACAGTAATGAATAAAATAGAAAATAATATATTGTGAGCAGAAAATTTACAAAAAGTACACAAAAGCAGTATCATACATTAGACATTGAAATTATAATCGTAACATCAGCAAAATCCATAACATCATTTTTCCCATATTCTAATTTGTCTCATTACCTGTATTATTTATTACTATTAATCAGCTTTACCTATGATGTATGAAAATAGAGATTTTAATTAGGAAACATCTATGAGACAGAGTTTTGCAATTCGTTGCGCGATTTCTCATTAAGAAAATAATTGAGAGTCGTGTACGTTCCAGTAATTGTATTGGGAGTCATTGCAAATAATGCCAGGCCATATGTGCACCAGACGTGTGCACTGCTATAATAAAAGCAAAAAAAATAATAAAAGCTGGGAATAAATTGTATTTTTCTACGGTTACTGGGTTGTCGTGGTAATGTGAGGCTTCACATTAATTAATTATAATTTTCTGATTACGGGGTTTATCAGAAAACCTACTACGGTAGGTGAAAACATAGTAGAATTAGTCACTTTTCTTTGAAAATTGCAGTATAACAAATTCAGAAAAAAATAGATTATTATAGTATCCGCGGTAAAAGTACAATATCACCTTGGATTTTCCACCTAGAATAGTTTTAATATACTAATTATAATATATTATTTAATTTTTTTTTACTAATAACTGATTATACATTATTATTTAAGATCATATTTGAGTGAATTAATACGTCAAATCCTTATCATATGTGCACTATTCAATTTACGATCAACTAACTAAATATTCTACATCCAATGCCAAACGAATTTTTGACACAATGAAACTTCTAAATATTTTTTTGAATGAGAAAATTTTTTTATACTAAAACTAGATGACCCGACGCACGTTGTCCTGTACTTATGTATACAATTCAAAAGTTCCAAATTTTTTTAATAACCTATTCTGATATATACCAATTAGTTAAAAATTATTATGTTTTTTTACACTACAGTCTATACCGAAATGTATATACATCCACCCATATGGATCTTAAAAGTACATCTGCTTTAAATAAAATGATAAGTATTGCCTTTTTATGAAAAACATTATAAATCTTTTTTTTATAAATAGTTGTTTTATCGATATCCGACGTTATTTTGAAAAAAAAAAAATGAAATTACACCACTGAGAGGGATGTCATCCCCCCGGGAAATGGCAAAGGAGTCTAAATTATTTTCACTTTTGAACTTGAAAGTAAGATAAACCTAATTTCAAAATTTCATACGAATTGGTGCACAGTAAAAAAATTCAGACCCAAAACGGTCCATTGACTTGAATAAATATTTCGTATCCGATGGTAAAAATATGAAAATACTAACGTTTGTATGTGAAAAAGAAAAGGGCTGTTTTTAGGGTTTTGCCGGCAATTATTCGATTTTTTGTCGCCGTAGGAACCTTCCTTGGAATTCAACGAACATTTTAAAAAAAGAATTGGCAAAATTGGTCCAGGCGTTGTTGAGTTATGCGCTTACCAACACATTTTGCTATTCATTTTTATATTATAGATAATTCAGTAGAGTAAGGCAAAATATAACTAAATTGTTCTAAATTCTTTTCGGTAAATGTTGTTTAATATAAATAAAAATTCTAAGTTTTCTTATTAATATATGCTAATTATCAAATATTAATGAAGTAGTTATATGATAGACTACAAGTTAGTGCTAAATAACCTCTTGTAAATGCAATCGTGAAAATCATTTACTACAAAATCTATTCAATGGCAATACTTTGTCACACTCCTTTTACCGCCGCCATAAATCCTTGTATTTTACAGAAGTAAATATAATTTAATACCCGAGCAGTAACTTTAAGAACATGCAATGCACATACTTCGCGATTTTTTACGATTCATAAAACGAGAAGAAAACATATTTTTCAAAACCTGAAGACCTCACCGTCCTCGTATTTTTTCGCGAGGGAGAACATTTGAATTTCATTTTATCTGTATTTTGCGACGTTTATTGGCGTCGTGCCCGTGCAGATTTTCGGGTTTTCGCTACTTTCTACTCTTATTATCGCATGTAGGAGAAGAACGTGCTGCCCGAAGGCAACCCGGCATCTCTGATATCGGAGCGGAAAAAAATCTAGAGCCGGCGACGTGAGGTCAGGTACGCTCTACGTTCGCCTTCATTCTTGGAGAAGGGGAGAGAAAATTTATTTTATGGGCAAAATTTTGGCGCAATGATAAAGGAAATGGTATTGGAAATTAATGAAATAAAATTATTTGATTCGCCAGTCTTAAAACTTTTCATACCTCTATTTTGCCAATACATTCGTTATCAGAATAACTTTTCATTCTAAATAATACATAATCTTGACCTTGATACTTAAATTTTAGTTTTTGTAATTTTTCACAATACACATGATTGATTTGATGGTTTCCATTTGAAATGTTGAGAAACGAATAACTTTTTTTTTTACTTTTTTTCACAATTTCACAGTAAATATAATGCCGGTTTGTCACATGAAATTAACTGAGCAGAGAACAATGAGTAGCTGTCAAACAAATGAGTAGCAGTCCAACAATGTATCTTTTTTTTATTATCAAAATAATTTTTCATTCCAAATAATACATAATCTTAACCTTGATACTTAAATTTTTATTTGTACAATTTTTTTAATTTGAATTTGTGATTCACAATAATCTTACTCACAACCGCTCTGAAGTTGCAATTGAATAAACATTTGCACAATACACGTGATTGATTTGATGGTTTTCATTTGAAATAATATAAACGAATAACATTTTTTTTTCCTTTTTTCACAATTTCACAGTAAACATAATGCCGGTTTGTCACATGAAATTACTGAGCAGAGAACAATGAGTAGCAGTCAAACGATGTATCTACCGGCGCCATCTACTTAAAATATTGGTGTGTAGTCTAATATTAAATTTGTTCAATAGTTGACAATTAATTTTCAAAAAATGGAAGCAAGTCTAATATATAGATTGTGCTTAATAGTTGACAATGATCTCCTTAATAATGCATACAGAAGCATGAATTTGATTTATATTGCGGTTGAAATTATTGACGAGAGTTTAACAGGCAATCATGCAAATATACACTGTTAGAAGGTCATATTAGTCTCTATTTGTAAAAAAAAATGAGTAAGATTATGTATTATTTGAAATAAAAAATTCTTTTAATTTAAGGACATCTGATTATACTTTAAGTTGCACACTTTTTAACGAGCTCAATAGAAATTAATTTAATATTTAATTATTCGTGGAATTAAAATTAAATATATGGTATTAAAACAAACCTGCAATAAGTATATATTTACCATACTACCTTTAACTCTATTTTTACTGAAGGCAAATCAAATTTTATATCAGACCGCCGCAGAAACTTAGATTAAATGCTTAGATTGCAAACTTATTTACATAGGTGAAACAAGCTGAAATCTGAGAAAACCCTCAAATATTTCTAAAAATAAAAAACTTTTCAGAAAAATAATAACAATACATATAAATAATAATTTAAACCAACAGCATGAATTTTTTCAACCCCAAAATCTTACATGACAAAAAAAAATAAGTTTATTAAAGAAAGGAGGACTGTTTATCCAATTACATCTCTATGACTACACATGTCTTTTTAATTGTATTGATGTCATTTTCATTCAACAAAATCTTGCATAACATTTAGTGCAATCTTTAGCAATTCTTTATATAGAACAAATCTTCACTTTTTTTAGCAATTATCCATTACCGCAGAAAAAGTCTGCAAAACCCATTTGGAAATCTTTTACCAAAATTACATGAGAAGAACTCATTAAATATATTTCTCGTTAAAAATAGTCGACTTAAACGTGAACGTAATTCCATTCAACTATATCGATAATACTAATGAGTCGTTGCATTAGCGGAGCATCTTGAAGACACCTCCGGCTGGCGCTATCGGGGCCCAAAACAAACATAAAACTCATAAACGAGTTGATCGTTTAACTAAAAACTACTTTAAAATACGAGAAACGGAATCTACGGCGTTATTTATAACAGGAAACAATGGGGGCTCTAGTGCCAGAGTTAATGAATGTTTTCTTGAAGATGCCTTGGGCTGGAAATGGATATTTTGCAAACATTAAAGCTAAAGGGAATTGAAACGTTCTGCATTATATCCAAGGGGTAAATGCCATTGTAATGCCAAATATTTTTTCAGTTGACATAATCCTACACCAGACAGCTTTGATGTCAAATTTTCACTTGAGGTCATAGATCTTAATATGATTTCAAATGAAAATCACAAAATGCCAACTGTAGTTCATTAGTCCCAATCGGATTGGACAACTACTGGATAGCCATCCATCCAAAAAGCCTAATGATAACCTCAAACCAATTACTGAATGTCTCAGTATGACATGGAATGTATAACAAATAAAAGATCTTGACATTCCATAAACTGCTCTAAAAAAATTTCCCTAAACGCTCTTTAGAAAGCAACCCAAAAGGTTGACTTCTATGTTTGATATAGATTTTATTATTACTAGATTTTTTGCAATGATAAGATTGAACAGCAATTTTCAATTAAAAGGGTATACTATGTTCTACTGCTTGATATCAGGTTGTCCGAGGTAAGTATCAATGCTATGGATGCCAAAATAAAGATCTTACTCTGAGCCAAGACAGGACTAAAAAATATCTAGTAAGATTTTCTGCTCTCATTTTTAGTCTTGTTTGGTTTGGTTCAGTAGATATTTTGATTCACTATTTATTAATTATTTCTAAATAAATTAGTTTTTTCTTTCAAAATATGATAATTATTATATTGAGTAAATTTTCTACTATCCCCCCCTCTATGAGAATATTACGGTGCGGCAGGAAAGAAATAGAAATAACTTAAGTCCATGATATGGAACGAAAATATAGTGCAATAATAAAAGAAAAAATCGTCCTTTTTCTCAGCAGACCAGACTAATAGATAATATGTCAAAATTTCGCGAATGACGTGTATATTCCTCCACATAGGATAGTATAAAATCCCAAAAAGACCAAGAGAGAAAAAATACGACTTGATAAATGACCTCGTTTGGGGTACGTCACATTGAGGTCGGAAAACACAGACTGCAATATTGGAGGAGAAAATCAGGAAAATTTGATGAGACGAACGATATGGTATGGAACTATTTAATTGAAGTACATACTATTAATGCTCACCAAAGATGACTGTTGTGAGTTTAATAAATTGACAAGTAATTTGCAAAAATGTTAGTAGACAGAAAAAGAACTGCACGATCCTATTTTTAAGGTTTCCGCAAAAAAGTGGTGATTGAAAATGTTCATGAAAAGATAAGGATGACTTGCAGAGACCAATGTTATGAACTTTTATGAAAGATTTTCTGACTATTTCTAAAAAAATAAGAATCAATCTAAAACCAACATAGAATTAGTTACAATCATTGCAAGCAACTAAGGACACAATTCGTTTCTTTTACTACCGCATAATAAATATATGTTTATCATCTCATTCATAGTAATGCATCTTATTGTCAAGTATTCCATAAACGTACATTAATAGGAATAGTTAAATAGTTTTCATGTGTATTGAAATGCTTTCATAAGCTCTTCCTAAGTAACTTTAGTGTATAGTATAATAAATGGCAAGTTAACAAACTAACTTTACAAAGACTTAGTCACCTCAGTTTCAGTGTCATGCACATAAAGCACAGTAAATCTATTACTGGATTTAAATAAAACAATACCTGATAAGTGATATTTTTGAACAAATACTACATTATAATATAATATTATAGGTTCAGTATATTTTTTATTGTAATTCAGAAAACTCTTAGCATCTTTGTTATTTTATCATTAGCTAAGTTACGTGAGCAAAGTGGCCGGATGGAAAGAAAATATAGCGCCAAAGAATTTCTAAGCAACTTTGTCTTAATCTTCTTAGGATATATAATATAATATATAAAAATATATGTTTCGCCTTGAAAATATGACTAGGCCAATATTTTTATTTTTTTAAGATCAAAGTTAAAAAAAAATATATATATTTATGACGGTAAATAGATACAATTTAGCTGATACAAAAACTCATAGAACACGATTTCATGATTTAATACAAAATTTCCTCAATTATTAAGTATTGTTATTTGACTTTTCACAAACAAAATTTTACATTCAAATGTTTATAAAAATAAGATTTTAGCAAAATTTGGCACAACTTAATAATTTTTCGCTAATCTGCATGAAATTTGGAATTGTAAATAGATCAAGGGTAATTACAATAAGACTTTGTGAAATAGTTGAAAAAAATATTTCTTTAGATTAGAAATATCTATATTAGTTAAAAAAAGTTCTAAAAAATTAAATAAAATCTAAATAAAAATACCGAGATTAGGCCAATCAGTCGAATGTTAACTATCATTATTTGGTGTTCATACATAAACTAAGACACATTCAAAGTCATAATTTAATTCGTCTATAATAGATCTATCAAAACTAATATAAATATTCAAATTCAGGAAAAATATCAAATTAATCTATTTCCAGGTATGTTAATCCGGTTCATAAATTTTGTATGAATTTATTACTTCGATCGTCACTGAATTGCTCGTAAAACCTAAATCATTTTTTAAAAACAATTCTTTAGCAAAAAAAATATTTAAAAAAAAATTAATAAACATAATTGTCAATCACAAAAATTCGTAAATTTCCTAGGCCGTTTTCCCAACAAATCACACCGTAACCTGAAACGACCCGTCGCCACAGGTCAAAACCAAATCATCCCTCAAAGACAAACAATCAAATGAATATTTGATAAATACTTAATTTCGTTCATCTAAAATCTAGATCATTTTTTAAAGGACAATATCATGTAAAAAAAATGAAAAAAAGTTAATAAACAAAATTGTCAATTACAAAGTTTTGCGATTCGTAGATTTTTCAGGCTGTTTTTCCAACGATTCACACCTTAACCCGGAACGACGCGTCGTAGCAGGTCAAAAGCAAATGACGAAGAAAAATGGAAATAAGTAAAAATAAATATTTTTAAAAGAATAATAGAAGAATAAAAATATAAAAATTATATAAAAAGGATAGTAGGTAATAAATAATATGTGCTGGATAATGTAATTAAATCAATTAATCATTACTCCGATGAAATTTTCGTTGAATTTCTATTACATTGGCTCTTGCCCGAGTTGACCAACCAAGAAGACAAGATATATTGAATCAATTCGGTTTCTTGGTAAGACGTTAACCCGATCACGTACTGTACACTGTGCAATTCGATATTGTTTGCGGATTTGCCTCAATGCGATACAGATCACTAATTAGTATTGGCGAAACACGCTCTAATCATTTTATATATAACATATAGATCGGCACAGGCGGACGATTCGTGACTTACTCTAAACGCATCAATTACATTCAGTAATGTCCGTGCTGTGGAAACTGTTTGTGTTATTGGATGTCATGTATGAATAGAAACTGAAATATTACAACGGAGAGGGAATTTAGTCATGTAATTGGGGTTTTGGAATCTATTCCAATAGTTATTGAAAATGGAAATGCAGACATAAAAAGTTACCAGATCACAAACAGAATTATCAGATGTTAACTTGCTATTTTATAGAATGCTATTGTGGTAAAATAACAGACCAATGAGCTAATTCAGAAAGAAGATTTTATCTATGATCTTGCCATTTTATGTGGCCTTAGTAATTCAAAATATTGCTATAATTTAGCAATAAATAACTACTGCAAGTGGTCACCCCAACCATGAAAATTTCTCTGAAGTTCTCAAAGAATGAATAAATCTAATATGGCAGCGCGGATCTTAAAGATTCTTTTAAAAGTCCATTAAAGTAAAGTTAGACATTTTTTTAACAAAATATTTGAAAGTAGAGGGCAAAAAATGATCAACGTTGGTGTAAGGACATAAAGCGCCTTGTATTAGTACAAAAGTATTATATATCTTGCGTTATTTTTTTCTGGTTTTGAACTCTTATTTAGTCCGAGCATGTTATTTAATTGTTTAGTGAAAGATGTACTGTTATTTTTAAGTTATTTTACATATAGGAGGGGTAAAAAGGACCAACTGAATCTTTACATTGGCAAAGGTGTAAACAATAAAAAAATAGTAAATAGAAATGCAAATTAAGTTGAAAAAAAGCAATTTTATAAGATAAATTTAAATAGTAGCTGTTCAATCCCCCCTGATAAATATTTTCAGATCACGGTTATATGCAGTAAAATCTTTGTACAAAATGTCCGCATAAAATTTGTATTTGACATTAGTTAAATAATGAAGTTATCATTTCGAAAATATAAAATTTGAAAAAAACGTTGAATTTTGAGCAAAAAGGTACAGATGACGAATTTTAAAAAATATAAAAAAATCATATTTCCATTATTAGGAGTTAAGTGGGACATTTTACTACATAGTTTATAGTTGTTTGTTTGATACGTGTTATGAGTTGTGATATAATTCATTTGGTTTCGACAGTATAATTACTAAAAATCATATTGGACCATTGTGTTTGCTTAGCCTACACTTTAATGAGTTTTTATTATAAACAAATACAAATCTAATTACTTCACATTCCATTAATTATCACAGATTTTATATACATTTATTCGCATCTTTATTTCTACAAATCAACTCATTTCCTTACAAATAAATTCATTTCCCATTTCATCTGTATAAAAACATTTCTTCTGAATAAAAACAGAACGAACTATGGAAATCCTCTAGCAAAAAATATATATTCATTATCCCGTTGATCTAATTAAAACTATTTTATTAATTTTCTAATGAGAGTAATATTTATATTTATCGCGAACTTAATTATCTCAAGTAGCTTGGCGTAGCATCGTGTCAAGAAAGATTGTATTAGCGTGCTTCAGAATATTACTTAAGTGCTGAACTGGCACAAAATTTAGTGATGTGAAGAAGAAAAGTTAGTATTTGAATCTATAAATATATATCTTCTTCGGAATTTTTAAAGTCTTCTTTTGTACTAAATATTTATTTACATTTTAGAAAACTCTTGATCAAGATGAAGATTATTATGCCTGTCTTTCCTGTCTTATTCTTATTCCAGTGGTATTGATTTTGTGAATTTATTTTCTATTTTTATATACTTTTTATTTATATTTTATATTAAAACTTTGTGTACCCCCTCTCCGGGGTTCAAAAACCTGATATCATGCAGTACTGATATCAATTTTATATGAATCAAAAATATGTTTTTAATTAATAATAGAAACTCTTTTTATATAAAACAATAATTATGCCAATCTGGACATACGGAATTGAGCTATGGGCGTGCGCAAACAATTCAAATATAAAAAAAAATACAAATCGTGCAATCAAAAATTTTAAGATGCATTGTGAACGCACCCTGGTATTTTACAAATGACACCCTACATAAAGACCTAAAAATAAAAACTATTAATGAAACGACAAAAGCAAGGAGCAAAAAATACCACGAAAAACTACCAGGTTTACAAATTGAAAAAAATGGCCATACGATCTGAAATAAAATGTCAGAAAATAAAAAAGAGATATCTCATAGGAGATAATCTCTTAAATGCATTTACTCCCAGCATATTGTTTTAAAATAATGTATATTATTTTGATTGAAAAAAAAACTATGCAAATAAAAATAATAATAATAATAATAGACCATTTTAGGAACTGCGGTGTGGTATGGCAATGGAAAATTTCTCACACTATAATTTCCTGAATAGAGATGAAGTTTAATTCAGCTCAAGGACATGTCTTAGGGCAGTACTACCCATTATTATCCATTTAATATTTATATTATTTTTAATATCTCTATTAATATAATATATCATTTCTATTTACATCTACATTATTTTTATTTTAAAATTGTCAATTTAATTTATTATTTTAATATTATCCTTTTGCAAAATCTGCAGTCAAAAATATATTCAATATATATGCAAACTCACAAAGATTACATCTGGCATTTACACATATACGAGTATTTGCATTTATTACATGCATATTCATATGTACATGTCCAAAAATGTATGAATCTAATGGTACATACGTTTTTGTATGTAGAAACAAATCTGAAATCTGAAAAATCAACCATAAAAATATTTAATTGTCCATAAAACTTTTAGAGTATTTATATTATATAAATACACTAAAAATTTTATAGACAATTGACAATTTTTATGGTTGATTTTTCAGATTTCAGATTTTTGTTTCTATATACGAAAACGTATATACCATTAGATTTAGTAGAATAAGTAGAATTACGTAGAATAAATTGTGATACCTTACTATGGACTGTTAAAAATTTGAAACTGCTTAATAAAATTACATTTAAGAAAACTAATTTACTACATTTGGATTAATAATAGTTTAGTGCTAAGAATGATTTAGAGAATATAAGTGGAATTACGTATACTGTAATAATTAATAATTAACAAACTTACACAAATATAACTTGAAAACTAAAGGCTGCTCTCTTATCCAATTTGTTGGATAAATGTTTCGACCTTTCTAATAGTATCTTTGAAACTCTATAGATAAATGTATCAACTTTTCTACATCAGCATTAAAATCTTAACTAAATGTCTCGATTTTTTCAGTACTTGCTTTGAAATTCGATGGAAAATTATTCCAATTGTTCTAATATTCGATGTATGAATATTTCGATTTTTCTAATTCTATATTTAAAATTTTTTTCATCACTAACGCGGAAACGTTTTAGCTGTTTACCGATTCACGACACGTTTGAGCAGGATTTTGCGGTCGGTTTATACGCTCAAGGAGCGCCTTCCTCCTGAAGCTGAAAACTGGATAGAAAGGTAGACAACCTCTTTTTCAGAACACACACCAGGGTATAATTGTGACAAAATGCAAGATTTCTTATTAGGATAGGATTACAAAAAAGTTGGCTTATTGTATTTGCCATTGTCAAACATTACTAAGCCAAGTATCACTTGGATTCACAATAAATGAAGGAGTATTTTATCACCATAGATTCTTATCTACATTTCCTGATTGTCTATGTCAAATAAATAAAAAAATAGTTATTAAAGTATTAACATTTTTTTACAAGTTCTTGCCCAATCTAAATCCTTTATTAAACCATTTCCATTCACGGGTGGAATAAAGCGAAAGAAAATCAATGTAAAAACAAGCGGCTTTCCCATTTCACCTTCGTCATTCTTTGACAATGAAAATATTTACAAAAGCATTAAAGCGAGAAGTGCTTATTTTGTATTATGCTTTTTTCCTATTTTTTAGATTTTATTTTATTCTTTGCGCCAAACAGTTTGCAGCTAATGTGATTATACCTCTGTTACAAATGTTTTATCATGCGAAATGCGAAATATTGCCGGAGAAATTGGTATTACTTCTCTCAAGGTGGAGATTTTGATAAACATGATTAAAAGACCGGCTTCCAGATGTAAGGTGGAAAATTATATTTGTAATTTGAATTGAGGGGCAAATTAAAGAGATATATTAGTCTCATATATGATGTACCGTTGTGGAGTTTGGTTTTTATCACAAATTTTGGCTTTGAAGTGTGTACTAAAACACCCTTATCTTAAACAAAATAATAAACAAAAAACAGCACCATAAACAAAAAAAAATTATGACTTGGTCATTATTTTTCCATTTAGCAATTAAGTTACCATATCTATTCACTGCACATAATTTACGGTGCAACTATGAGCATCTACGACAAACTTTTTATTACGATTTTTCCTGAAAATTGATAAAAACATAACCAACAGTCACTATATTCGCTTTGCTTTTGAATATTCATCATTTTAATATCTAATTCAGACCCTCGCAGCGATTTCGTATGAAATATGTACGAATCTTCAACACAAATATTTTTTAATATGACAGAATATATGACATGAAGAGCTGGTGGAAAAATTAATTGGATAATCATAAATTTAAACTAGTGGTGTATGGCATTGACCACCTACTCCTTAGTTAATTAATAACAATTATTTAAAAAATTCTAAATTATTATAAATACTGTAAATTTCATCATTTGTATTTTATAGATCTAATATAATAATATAAGTGCTTATAATTGGGCGACGATCTTTATATATGTTTAACACTGACGGCAACATTTATAAACAGAACCTAATTGATTCGAGAAAAAATGAGTTCATCCCAGGACCTTATCTCATATTTTAAGAACTATTTAAACATTTTGAAACTGAATAGTATATTTAAAATTATTTATGACAAGCAGGTAAGTGAATTCTAAAATTTCTAAAAAAATTAAATTTTTCGAAGAACTTTACAAAAAAAATGTAATTATTTTCAGTTCAATCAATAATTTAAATTACAAAATCAATAATTGAAAATAATATAAAATAAAATTGATTCCTATTTATTCCAATTAAAGTTTAATCCTTCTTGTTTAAGTTTTCCACCAACTCTATCCTTTACAAACGATCTCGTATACACGTTTATATATGAAAGAAAAAATTGTTATGTATATTTTATCGCCTGTGAAAAGCTATTTCTAAAATATGAGCTGAACCTTTGCCAAGATTAAAAACCATCTGTATCTACAAAGTTTTTCTAAAAAATTTCTCGAGCTCGATCGAGCGATAAATAGCATTATTGGTGTAGTAATAGGTGTAAATAATTTACTATGAGGCGTTTATGTAAAGGTAAAGGAATCGATAAAATATGCATCGTTGAGAGATTTATAGTGTACTTTAAGTGGAAAACATCTAACACTGTATGAGCAAAATGTTGTTGGGAATATGATATCTGAGAATTCAAAGTGAATATCAATTCATAAGGTCTTATATTGATCTGAAAAAAAAATCATTTGAGCTTATTTTCTCAAGACTTTATGAATTTATAAGGTACCTACTGATATTAGTTTTCCAATTATTCACAAACTTTTCAATATTCCCATCGCATTCTATTTGTGTTCCAAGTTCTGTAACTCAATTCTCTCGAGCATAATGTCCAGTTTATCGCAAATATGAAGCAAAATGCTAATCAAGCTTATTATCTGTATTGACTAATTTACATCAAAGTTGCATCGGTTGTTATTACAAAAACAATTATCTTGCCATCCGTATAAATTAAAAGCAATATTTGTGCTTGGTAACCATATTAGCATATTATCGTTTGCTCTGAATATTAGCTAAACATTAGTAATTATATGTCGATGTGCAATCGCTAATTTGGGTAGTGTATTATTGTATGTTGTGTTTGTTTATTATTGGCAGCTATTGATGATAACATGATCAAGAATGATATCTATATTATTATTATAGTTAACCAAAATCGTGACAAAAATTTAAAGTTGGTAGAATCAATTGTTCGAGATATGCGGAGTTGAAGACTCCGAGGCTAAATATTATTTAAATAAATAGTATGTTCTTAGAATTTTTTGCGAATTTGATGAAACTTGACACACATTGTTAATATACTTCATCAAAATTGTGACAAAAAATTGAAGTTAATAGATACAATTGTTTTCGAAATATGCAAGGTTGATGGCTCTTTTTGAGAGCATACTCTTCTTAAAAAAATCCCTCAAAAAATTTTGTTACTGAGCCCCTGTATTTGTAGGAATTTCAATTCAATTATCAAATTTTCGACCAATTCTCCATCTACCTCAACTAACTACAGGTTGTACAGGTGTTGTTGGCTGGTTTCATCACACGATTATTTAGTGTGCAATGAAACTCAAATGAGCATAGCCATATAGTCAAAGTGTTTGGAAATGTCGGGCTATAAACTGCAAAGATACGACAAGTCATTGAAAACTCCAAACTACGTTTACAACAGATCGTAAATTGTTTCAGAGTACTCGTTAAGGACGAATAATCAATCAGAAAATATAAAAAGGGGGAAAAATTGTAGTAAATTGTTATTTTTCATTTACAGTAACCTAACTATCATAATATATTAGATAAATTTGTTATAAATTATTTTTAAAATTTATTTTTGCGAAAATTGAGCATTCGCAGTGCAAATGCAATAGTAGTGTTGGCTTCCCACCACAATTTTTTGCTTTTATACCATGTATCTATACTTTGACATGAAGCAGTAATAATTATATTTTTGATAATGTTTTTCAATTGACAATATTTGGGGATTGTGCTGCATTAATTCAATCATGCTTAGGGAAAGAGCAACCATTAAGCAAGAGCCAAGAGCAACATTAGTCATAGATCACTAAGGATAGTTTTGACTGCTGTTCAAAATGATGGAAACAAAAATAATATGCAGATCAAACGTTACTTGTTGTAGTGACATCCTCAACATAAAACAAAAACCTGATAAGTTACCACATTTTATTGGAAACTTTTTACATATCTTTTCTTCCTGTCTGTTTCTATTCTCACCCGGCCGATCGCATTACGTGTAACCAGAATGTTCGGTCGAAGTGCTTCCTTGTAGATGTAGACTTCCCAGCGCTGTCCCACCAGAGTCGTGATCTAATCTAACTTGTTAAGATAATGTGTACGTTTGTCCGTACAACGGCTTCTCGGACGGT
>NW_020539724.1:7792577-7824952 GCF_003426905.1 Ctenocephalides felis | reverse complement strand
AGTCTGTGACGAATTCTCACAGATGACAAATTGCTCAGCCAGAATAACGCACGTGATATGGCCATTAAAATTCAAATTTCTGTGCGTTTTCTTGCCTTGTTTAGCTTTCTTGGTAAACCTTCATACAATATATAATATATGCGTATATCGGCTTTGAACAAAATCCGAGGGAAATAATACGATATTAATTAATTTCCAACGTGTAATTGAAAAATGGTAAAGGATAATAAAATTGAGTAACATTTGTTTATGGAATTAAATAATTGAATGAACAAATAGATCTATATTTTACATGTTGCATATTATTGGACTTGATCGTAAGTAGTTAGAACTACTGGATTTGAATCAGAGGTCCTGGGTTAGATCTCGATTAGAGCAGTCTGTTGTCAAGCAGTAGTGATAATTTGTACTTGTAAATACAGATAGCAATATGTTTCCAAGTAAAAATAGCCCTGATTCGGCATTGCTTCATCAATAAATATTCATTTTATTACAGAAATTGTAATAATAATTCATCACACGGAGATAGGACAACTGTTTGGATTGCCATCAGTAACTTGAGGACTTAGTGCCAACTTAGGGCTTTGGGCTTAAGAATTCTTAAGTTTTAATTGCTATGCATAATAATAAAAAAATTATATTGTATATTATTATCAAAACATTATTTCTAATTATTTTTTCCAATATTGTTATGCCCTGAAACAACATCACCAACAAAACATCAAACCATTCCCGTGTGAATCTATTCCACTACTAAAGACATTAGCAAAGTTTTTTGTTTGTCTGGCTCGGACGAACACGATCGTCCTCCCACAAACTCATAACACCGAAGATCATTAATACACACGACTTGGGTAAATAGAAATAAAAACACCTAGACCTTCCTTAGAACTAGGACTAAGGAATCTCATTACCCGTAGCGATTGTTTTGTATAAGAAAACGCCTCTCTATATCTACCCCTGGCAGATGGATCCTCTCAGGGGTAGGTGCAATCTATACTACCCCGTTTGATAAATGATCGTGGCGCATGAGTCTGAAGATTTTAAGATTAACCAGTCAAATTTGAGATATTATAGACAGATTGGTGAACAATACGGCAATGATGTGACAGTTTGAACGCCGTTCCTTGTTTGGGTAACTGTACCCAACAATGCGGGCTTGTCGCATTGTTTGCGTAACGATTCGCAAATAATAATAATAGTCGGAGGCCTGGATGGATGAGCTCATGGAATATGGAATAACTGGAATATATGTATATATATGTATATATATATATATATATATATAGCTTTGGACAACCTGCAGCAGCGATGTCAATTTCCATCGGGCAGCAGCGATGTCAAAAATATAGATCCAAAATATGTTCCCAAATGAAAATAGCTCATTTCGGGCACTGTGATGTAAAATGGCAATGGGAAATGTCTCACACTAATCTCCCTGAATCTAGTTGGAGAGCAGCTCAGCTCAAGGACCTGCCCTAAGGCAGTGCTACTCACCTTGCAGCCCAATCGTCGAATTAAAAAATAGGAGGTTAATATAGGAACATTCTTTATTAAACGTTTCGACACTTATTGTGTGTCATCATTCAGTAATCTAGAAAAACTATTCTCCTTTTTTATAATTTTTTCAATTTTTATATTTTATAATAATATCAAATATAGTTATTTATGAAATATGTTTTTTTAGATTACTGAATGATGAGGCACATTTAGTGTAGAAACATTTGATAATGAATGATCATATATTAATTAAGTCCAATATATAATTAAGTCCAACTTTTTTCGTCAATTATCATTGCCTAATGTTCAATACTTATTTTCTGGATAAAACTATTGCTTCAATTTCCACATGGCAAATCTAATTTCCATATATAGAGATTCTTTTCATAACTCGTTTTTATAATTTGCTTGACTGAATTTCAAATAAGATTTGTTCAGAATAAGATTGATATTATGAAAAGGCTTAATTTTCAAAAAAAATCAAGGATTCTATTTGTCTAACAATACCTTTTTTAATTTATCAAAATTCATGCAACGTCAAATTTCCATCTTCCAATCACACCTACCAATTTCATTAATCATGCTTTTTATGACTCCATCATAAGCTTTTTCTGTATAATAATATTTTTTGATTACAATTTATTAAAGATTTGGAGAGGTTTTAATTTAGTGTATTCACTTAATGGATAAATTCCAAATGCACAATTTCTTTTATATTTTTACATCAACCCTTACTCTATTATTTTTGACGCTGCGGGATAAGCAAATCTAACCATGGAAATAAATAGAAAATAATTGGGTAAATATGTATTTTGTTCTCTATGAAAACTATTTGTTATTGTAAATGATGGGTTGTGACATGTTGAAATAGCGGTTGATTGGCCTTTGGATTATGCATACTATTTGATATATTAAAATGAAAATTAATTGTATGTCATGTTATATATGTGGTTGATTACCATTTATTTAACGAGGTTTCATAATGTTTAATTGAAAAATTGTAATAAGGGTTTATGATTTTGACAGCAGTATGTATGTATATAGAAACATAATTTAATTGCAAAATTAAAATTGAAATTTTGCGCAAATTGGCTTATGTAACCACTTGTTATAAATTAAATTATTATTAAATAAATGAAATTGTCGTTATTGATTTGAACATATTATTCATTTGTTCAAGAGGTGTAACAAAATTATAACAACTATCACAGTAGTAAAATTTTGTACGTATTTGCATGCCGAATTTATATCATCATCATCATATATAGTTGCAGTTTTCGGAACTCTAACACGAGGTTGATTACGCGCCTGACGAAAGTTTTTTTCCATGTCTTCTAATATAAGAGCTGCAATCCAACCAGATACCTATAAGAAAACAAAAATATTGTATACAAAAGATTACTATAAATATTGCTGCAAAGATTTTTATAATTATGAATTATTATTACCACATCGACACGTGTGAATATTACATATTTTTCTGGGTCTCCTCGCGATATAATTCCGAACAAAACGTCATCATCACCACAAACTAGAGGACCTCCGAAATCACCATCACATGCTGTCACCTACTTATAAAAATAACAATTATAATCACTTCATTTCAAATGCATTTTTTATTAAAAATCAGCATAACGTGCAGAATTTAATTATTACATTATAAGTAGGTTTTTGAAATATCTATTTTGTATCTAATTCCAATTAAAGAATCACCATCACATGATGGTATCTATCTCTAGTTAGTTCCATTTCAATAAATTACATTCAAGTGCAAATTTCAAAGCATGGTTGTATTCAATCTTATATAATATAATTTTGAAATAATGCGTTGAATGATTTATAGTTTTTCATACTGTGAGAAATGACGGACCTGCATAGTTCTGTATATTGCATCGGCGTGCGGGTATTTTGAAAAGCGGAATTTGCGAATTTGATGAAACTTGGCACACATTGTAACCATACTTTACAAGATTGTGACAAAAATTTAGAATTGGTGCATGCAGTAGTTTTCGAGATATGCTAGATTACTTAACAATTGGACATGTTCGTTACTGGCGTTAACGGACCAACGCACTCTGACCTGAAACTAGCCTAGTTTTAGGTTGAGAGCTCGTTTGGCCTACGGAACAGATGCATTATGGTATCTTCTCAAAAGCGGAATTTGCGAATTTGATTAAACTTGGCACACATTGTTACCATACTTTACCAAGATTGTGACAAAAATTTTGAATTGGTTCAGGCAATAGTTTTCAAGATACGTGAGATTGATGGGTTGTTTTACTGACTCCGCGCTCAATATTAATATATAAACAGGTGGTCTCTTCTCAAAAGCGGAGTTTTAGAATTTGAACAGTATAACTATATTTTTATTAATAGCTGTTTATTTTACCTCGCTTTCCGGGATCTCTGCCACCAGAACACGTTCTCTGCTGGCTGGTTCTGACAGATGCAAACGCGCAATCTCGGTACGCGTCAGCAAAGTTACATTAGCCGCCTTTAGCAGACCATCAGAATCTTCAGCGAATTTTAATCTGTTTCTATGATCCACGTTTCTTCTACGATATTCATCTTCATCATCTTCATCGTAATCCTCATCGTATTCATCGCGTTCGTCCATTTCACAACCGTAACCGATCTAGGTAATAGATTGATATTTGACATTCAAATAATCAAAATATTCAGAACTAAGGGTTAATAATATAATCAGCCAATTGATATTTTGGTATAAAAAAATATTTTTCACTATTATTACCATTACGCAAGTATCGAACAACTGAGCGATGTCACCAGTAGGAGGAACTACACCATGAATCCAAGGCACGTTGGCAAAACGCACATACTCGTTGATTTCAAAAGGCATTTCAACCTGTAAATTAATAAAAAAAAAACATTTTTATAAATAGATAATATAAGTGTTTTCATATAACTAGAAACCGTCTAGAAAGGCATTTGGTCAATTTGGTAACTAGTACATGGTGTTTAGATTTAAAATGCTACCCAGAGGTAGCCATTTGAAATTTGCCAAAAACTAAATGTGCTCTTTGTTTGTTCAGTAAAATTTGATATCACTAGGTCTTTGACAAGTTGGTTTAGTTTTCCTTGTACTTGGTTGCAAATATTCTGTTTTTTTTTGCCAGTATATCAACATATTGGTATCTAGGTACAAAAGACGTGGAAAAATGCCAATGGAAAATATGTATTTATTTGCAAGACTATCTAAGTTTACTAGGGTTTCTGGTGTACATTTAGTATCTGTATCTATCTATTAAAATAAATGCGTAATATTTTTATAATAACTTTGAATAATGCTGCATCATTGAAATGAACTTGTTCCAATGGTGCGAGAGCTGCTACTTTTTTAACAGTTCTTCTCTGCAAATTTCTGAAGTCCTCTATATCCATATTACTTGTTTCGATTACATCGAGGCCACCGTATATTCTAAAATTGTCCACAGCTGAAAAAATAGATAAAATTTAAAATAATACCTATTTAAAAAATAACAGACATATAGTTAATAAAGGCGTGTTTATAGATGAATTGTGGATTGCCTGAATGCTGAATTAAAATCATAATGAAACTTATGTAAAAGTAGAGGTTTTTGATTTGTGATTATTATTATATAGGAAATTACTCACTTATCAACTGATTTGCTGCCTCATTAACAACACACTGTTTAGCTGTCAATACCCAAAATGGTGTAAGCAAAGTTCCTCCACAAATGTGCAAATATTGATCACCTTCCAGTTTTCTCACAGACATCATAAAGGGATAATTTCTAATAGTTCCATTACCACCAATTAAACAAGAAACCAGACGCAAGTAGCACACCGAGGCGAAAAAAATCGCTAAAAATAACCGTGGGCTAGTCATTGTTCACTATTATCAAAAGAAATTAAAAATGTTTGAAAATTGTGCAATTAGACACACATCGTGTTTAAAGGTTACTGGGATTTTGTTGTTTTGTTTTCAGTCGAAACAAATATACTTAAATTTAATAGTTAATTGAAATACATATCAATAATAAAAAAAGAAAATCATTTGTAAAATTATTTCACAAAAAAAAATTATAATAGATTTAGTATTGTACTTATAATTTAAATAATCAAGTCATTCTTTATATAAAATGTATACACTTAATATAAATATTTTATGTAGATATTGATTTTTCCTTCTCGAAAGAGTTTTTTTCCATTGGAAAATCCGATTTGCTACTTTATGTTCTCGACGTTTTGAATTATTCTGAATCGGTTGACACACAAATTGTAAATGCGTATTTGAATATAAAGCCAAACGTTTCATAGACTTATTTCGAAAAATGAATGTACCGATTTTTAAGAAATTAAAGCTCTTTTAAAAAATACTCGTATTGATTACAAAATTGTTCGTCAACATTATTGGGAAAAATTAGTCTCTGGTAAAGATTATTCGGTCATTTCCTTGATGAAATATGTTTTGATGATTTTAATGAATCTTTGCATGGTAATATTTTTCCTTAAATGACCTGGCTTTCCTTAAATTATAAAAATTGATTGCATTTCAAATTTAGAATAATAGGCCACGTTTCAAGAACATACAAATTTGTTTAAACCTTCTCATTTTGTTAATTAGTGGTGCTACTGAATGACCATGCACAATTATTTAGATATTTTAAATCAATAAAAATGTGTTGAAAAATTGAAATTTGCGCTTCTGGTAGACTAAACATCAAAATAATACTAGTTTAACTTATAGTGACAAAATCTCGAAAGACACAGAACATGTCGTCCATAGACGACTCTCGTATACACATCCACTTGTAGTCGAATGGATTTTGTTCATGGACGACACTTGCATCAAAATTGATTAGCTATGAGTTCAGTGAATGTCATCTTCTAATCTAAAAATTCACACATATAATGTCTTTGCTAAACTGTAATTTATAATTTATAAGTATTAAATTTTATATTTATTTTCTAAATTTGTTGATCAATTGTAGATCCACTGATCGCTAACTAAAATTTAAACGTATGTAAAAGAATTTCGAAGTATTTTTGGAATTTATGATATATATTCTTCTAAATATATATTTCTAAAATATACCTCTATGATTCTATATGTGTCGATTTCTCAATTCATATTATTAAATATCCTGATGTCCGGTTTTCGTTTCAGTTTCCGTTGCAAGTGTCGAGAGTTCGCAATGACGCCAAACGGAAGCCGTGCCATCTGTTCCGCCCATTCCAGCCACGTGTTTGCCTTAAGATGCCTGCTCGTCTTCTATCTGATACAACAAGGTAAGTGCCGAGAGATTTAACACCTTCGGGAACTGTTTCGTTATATTCACTGTAGACATAAATACTTTTGTGTAAGGTTTTGTACAACATTAAATAGATATTGTTAGTAAAATCCGGCATAAACGGAAAATTAAATTTATGAATGAGTTCAAATTTTTGAACTTTTTTGGGCCAAAGGTAGATAATCGACAAAAAAGGCTATTGCCAAGAAAGTATTGAAGGAGTTTTGAAAATTGGTAGTCTTTAGATTTTGATGTGCTCTTCACGACTTTAAACTTTGTCACCTAGAATGTTTGCCGTTCGCGGCGCCATATTGGAAAAATGGCGTCAAAAAGCTTTCTTTCATCAATATCTCCTTTCCTCATCATTCTACGATAAAAGTATATACATATATACAAATTAAACCAGAGAAAAATTTCTGTATTTCTTTCGTTGACCGGTTTTTTTTGTAAAATCTATAGTTTTAACGTACGAGCGCCTCAAAGTCAAGATGGCAAAATTTAAATTCGTAAATAGCACTCGAAATCTACAACACTACCAATTTTCAAAGTTTTCAGGCAAAACTGGAAAAACCAAATGTCTAGACCATTATTATCAAACCTAACTCTTGCCATTATATTCAAGATGTTATTTATTTTACACAGAATGTCTTGTTCAAGTAGAACAGCAACGAAGGCAGTAATGTCACCTCTTATTTAAGGAATAGAGTAATTTGTTCTATGTATAACAAGAATTATTACCGTAATACGGTCGAGTTGAATTCATTGCAAATGTTATTATAGCCAGAGACGTTGCAATTAATTATGAGATGTAAGAACGCACTTAAAGGTATTGCACGATGCACCATCGTGAGATAGAAATTATAGTCCATGCAATTTTTATAATTATTTGAAAAATAACGAGCAGATATTTATACTTGAAATAAGTCATAATTAAGCCGGAATTAATTGATGTTTTTATTTGAAACTGCATATCTGCAAGGAATTAGATATTTACACAAACCAGTGCAAAAATATACTGGTGCACAATTCAACTTCATTAAAAATTTAGGCTTTCAATCATAACTACAATTTTTTTCTTATTGGAACTATTTTATATTGCAACAATAAACTGGTTTGCAAAAAAACTGCCAAATGCTATGTTTTTGCTTTTGACAGTTTTTAGTACCAATTTATATGAAGAAAGAAGCATAACAAAGCGTTGCCATGACAACCTTTTGTTACTGTCTACTTTATCAGAGAATTATTATCTATATATAATACAGTGTAACATTTTATTGGATATCCTTTGATTCTATACGACAAGTATTTTTCTATTTTATTTGCAATAAATTTAATTGCGTTATTCGAGATATATATATTTCTACCTATAAGCGTGATTAAATTTTTCTTTGAGAGCGATCGTTATAAAATTTCAAATGTATTTACGAAGTTCAAGCAATGCACAGTTATTCACGGCACATCAATAACTTCTCAATTTATAATAAATTGCAGGTGCAGTTTCAAAAGATATATTTTCTAGCAAATTGGAATCGATATCGTATTTTATTTCGCGGACATAGCATATCCTGTACGTGTGTACATAGGTGATAGATACAGAGCTTGTGATAAAGGAAAAAAATACATAATAAAAAATTATTTTTAATATTACTATTATTTGATTAGCATTCAAAATTGTTCTCAGTGTTTTATAAACTTTTGTTTAGTATTTACTACCACCCAACTTTACTAGAAAGCATCCCAATGGGTAATGGTAGTCCATGCTTGTAAAGTGTACATGGAATTAGTTTGTTTTTTCCAAAAACATCTTATTTGAAATTTTTAAATTGTTAGCAGCAGTTTTTTTAGAATTGGGAAATAGTAAAACATTTGTTCATCGTCTTTACAAAAATCCAGAACCATTTTTCAAAATTTAAAAACCATTCGAAAGATACCGGTTGGGAATCATGCTGGTCAGTTATTCGTAGAGATCCTTTAGGGCTGTTTTTTGGTAACTTTGTAAACTTTATTTAAATTATATTTTAGTTCATATTTCACTACTATTTCCACCGACTTCTTTCCTATTTCATTTAATATTTGAGCTTGTGTTGGTCGAGATCCTGCATGTCCTGAAGTGCCGGCGAAGTCGGACGATGAAATCTAACGAGAATCCAGTTTCTTTCACGGCTTACTCAATAAATGTTAGAAACGATTATTGTATAAATGAGAAAGTGAGAAATGTATTTTCTAATATTTTCTAGAATAAACAACTATTCTCGGTTCATACGTTTGTAATTGGATATGGTAGTCGATATGTAATAGAAATGATTGGAGTTGTAGTAACTCCATATTTGTAATTTAAGATTAAAGTATATACATATAGTTATAGTATTAGTATAGTCGCAAAAAAATCAGAAATGAAATTTTCTGTTTTCGAGTTTGAGATAACGCCTCCTTATGACAATGATTCAACAAACATTAGATCCGTTTTAATTTTTTGAGTGAATAACTGATTACATTATTGCACAATGCCATGCACCACTAGTTCTCGACTCATTTTAAATCAATAAGAAATGTAGTTACATCATGAAAAATGTACGTACGATTTTAAATCTTCGAACAGCACATTTAATCTCCAGTAAAGCAAACAAAATGAACTCTATCTATTCTATTTCCTAGATGAACTTTTTTATAACTATTACTAGTTTCGACATTCATAAAAATCTCTTCAGTAAGTGCTCTCAAACGTTCATAAAATACATAATCCTTAAACGCGAATTTTCTATATGGTGGCAGCGGTAGGAGAGTAAAAAGAAATGACAATAATGCGCCTATTTGTGATCCGTTTCGTATCGACAGATTGAAAGATATAAATAAGCGTTTTCTCTGCCATTTTCTTTTGCATACGCTTTTCGCAAATTTCCTTTTTACTACCAGAAACTGTACTATTAGTAAGGGAGCGCGTGGGGAGACAAATTTTTGATAGAACCCCGTTAAGACTATCCCGCGTTATACGATTTGGAGTCTTTTGCATGTCCATCTGGGAAAATTAGACTCTGGATGACCTCTTAATGACCTCGATCACTGCGGGTATTTTTAGGTCATTGTGGATCATGTGGTTCGTCGTCACAACCATGGAGCACTGCTGATCATTCTTAGTATAATGATCAATTAGTTAAGAGTTTTTCTAAACATAGTCAGAAGTTATTTGTTTCATATGCGTAATTTGTTCTGATATAAATGTATTGGTTTTCACAACATAATTGCTCAAAGTCAAATTGGACCTTGGTACCCCCCAAGTGGCAGTCACTGAATAACATTTTTCTACATAAATCCTCTAAATTTTTTTTTAATATTTTAAATATGTCTTTTACTACCAGCTTGTGTACTACAAAGTCTTTTCGAATTGTTTATAACTGCTCGCCGAATGATTTCTTAACGATAAGCGCGCAGTATTAGTCCCAACAAAACTGGAGCTTTCAGTTAAGAACAGAGACCGAGAGACGGAGAGTAGAGTTCGCTATTCGTATGTGCATAAAGCTTCGGGGTTTACTGACGATTTGATGGCTTTTTAATGGACTGCCGCAAATGGTGTTTTCCCTTTTGCCCTCTGCGTTCCGAGCCGATCTGTGTTTTCCGGAAAAACGCCAGAAAAACTTATTCTACGATTCTGGAGCGCGCGTTTGTTAAGTTTTAGTGGGTGCATCTGCCGGGGAACGAAATCAACGGACGTAATTTGCTTTCGATACGGTTGCCAA
Source organism: Ctenocephalides felis (assembly GCF_003426905.1). NCBI lineage: Eukaryota > Metazoa > Arthropoda > Insecta > Siphonaptera > Pulicidae > Ctenocephalides > Ctenocephalides felis. The sequence continues at coordinate 7,814,442 of NW_020539724.1, read as the reverse complement.
TTTATAGTACTATAAATTTTACAGTCATTTCGAAATTGATTGAAATATATATTAAAAAGACGAATTTTATTACTATTTACCAAAGATTTCAACAAAATTATTCTTTAATGTAAAATAAATTCGAGTTCAAAAAAGTGTCCGCGTGAAAGTATTAAATCCGACTCGTAGCGACGATTTCTGCTGATATCTTATTCATTTATTCCCAGCGGTTTTGTAAAGTTTTTAGCTCCGTCTCGAGTATTATGATTTAAACACAATTTAAATACAACTCGGAGAATTTAATTACGAGTGTAATTAATTCCCGGATTTCGTTCGTGGTTTAAAGCTCATTGGTTTTAGCATTAAAATATATGTCGACGAGACATTCCGAATTCGAAACTTACATGAGATTTAGAAAAAATTAAATGTCAGAAGATGAGCTATATTTAATGATCATGGGGTAGCTATGACAGAAAATAAATGACTTGCTTTGATGAAAAAAAAAAATGTACAATTGAGCTTTTTCATAATTCACTCAAAAAAGTTCACTGACAGAAATCGAGATGAAAAAATATGAAATTACTATAATAATTTTGACTGAATAGGGTTAAAATTTAGGCATACGTATTTACGTAATATAAACAAATTGAAAAATCTAAGTCCAACCCCTACCACTCGGTTTTCAATAAAAAAATATGCAAAAACCTATCCGAGGTTTCCCGAATTTTCATGGTGATTGTGTGTGTCTTCTGCATTCAAAAACTATGCATCCAGACAGATAGACATACATAATAATTATTCATAGTATAATTTATTTATTTATAAGTATAATTTTTTATAATAAATATGTAACTCCTCCCCACCAATTTTTCGTGTAACATTCTAGCAATTAATTTTTCCTTCGTAAATATAATAGTTGTTTTGATGTTGCTCTTTTAGAGCTGTTATTTAAAACATAATTTCAAAGTATCATTACTTCAGCACATTTTGTTCTTACAGCGTCAACTTTACACGAAGCTTGTCAGTTATTATAACTGCTCACGATATTATACCCAGTTACACAGCATTTTCTGACGTTGTAAAATCTTCACTTTTAATAATATTTTTCTGCAACATCAATCACCATTATATATATATATATATATATATATATATATAATCGTAGAATTTTTTGTTACAAGTGTTTCTGTGGTATGTAGCTAAAACAGAAAAGCAAAGTTGGAAAAGTGCGATTCGTTCTGAAGGGTATTAAGTTCTAATTAAATGATTATCTAGCTGAAAATGTTCCGGAGTCCTCCGGTTCCGGAAGCTTTTAGACTTATCTACATTGGTGACGGTCAAAATAACAAAATTTTGCTTGGCATTACCTGAGATTTAAAATAGATTATAGTAGATGTTTTAATGGATTTGTTCGAATTCACGATTTTACTATTACCATTGTTGTAAAAAAAACTTCAGTAGTTAAAATTTCTGTAATATTTTTCAGCATTTAAAAATTATAATTTTATAAAACAAAAATTACTTGCAATTACTTTTGACGATATCGGTGTAATTTTTACTTGTCAATTTACCAAAATAATGAATAAATATAAATATATTTTAAACGATGCCAATTCTTGTTATTTTTGACACATATAAATAGTAAACATACTAATTACAAAAATATTTATTTTTACAATAACAATTATAAATACATTTTACACCCATATAGGTAGTTATAAGTTTTAATAACGTGATGGCTGTCTTTTAAAAAAACAAGTATACTCTTGTTAAATATTTTGTCATTAAATTTATAATTTATTTCAAAGACATTTTTTATACTCTTGTTAAACATTTTGCCATTAAATTCATAATTTGTTACAAAGACATTTATACCCTTGTTAAACGTTTTGCCATTAAATTCATAATTTGTTACAAAGACATTTATTTTTTTGTTAAATTTTTTGCCATTATAATCATTTTTTTTTCAAAGATATTCATACTCTTAAAAATCTGTTCACACACACACACACACACACACACACATACTTTTTTCAAATTTGGTCTCATTCGATTCAGAATGGCTTGAAACGTCGAGAAAACATAAACTTCTTCTCCGGGAAGTTAATAAATATTTCGTCATTCAATTAATTCTTTTCACAACTTATTTACAATAATATTCTAGTATGACTTTATCTCAATTTTTGCAACTTATGTAAATATCGTGTTAAAATACTGCTGATTATGAGTGAGATTTGTGATTACACTTTATGTATTGCTCTATAATACCAAAACGTTATATTCTGATAATAATTAATTAAATGTGGAAGCAAGCGTACAAAAAGGATTATATATGTACATTTACTGTGAACATATTGCTGTAATCAATGATAGCAAATTTTATTTGTAGACCATGCTTTTAGATTTAGTAAAATAGCAAAGTGCATAAAATTAGAAAATTTTGAAATGACTAACAAAATGTCACGAACTTCTTCCTAGACCCTATATATAATTCTTGGATCTCATTTAGTCTTTGCTGATTTATATTTTTCATTCGAAGAATAAATGTTGCAAAAATCAATATTTATTTTTCCCAGCGATTCCTTTCCCCGGTTAATCCAGATCGAATTTATATGTATTATATATCAAAAGTCTAGAACGTATATATTCAAAATTTGTAACATATGTATTTTCTAGGTGTCATGATTTATATATTATCTTTTCGAAAGCAAACAGTCGAGCGTGCGCCCTGAATAACAAATCTAATTCCAAGAGCTATCTCGGCATTACACCAGTATAGGTGGAATTTCGTTGTTTAACTTTTTCTCCTGCCGAAATTTTTGTACAGTTCTCTCTGTTTGCGGGAATACGCTTTTTACGATCGAAGCTTACGAAATCGCTTCATTGGCATTATAAAACCAAAGGTTTGGTCCTTTTTTGTATCGAGTGCTCGTATTGAACAACAAAGGAGGGGCTGTAAATATATTTTACACGATGCTGATATTTGTTATTTTTTGACACAGACAAATATGGAACGTAGGCAGATGAACTACAAAAATAAGTTTTAATAACAGCAAATTTAATAGTTTTAATAGGAATAGTAAACAGGTGTAACTAGTAATAGTAAGGTGATCATATGTCCTGGTTTGGCTGGGACAGTGCCGGATTTCCACCTTGCAGGAAGCAATATTTGTTCTGGAATTAGTTCTTTTAAAGTGGTTAAGTAAATTGACAAAAATGAATGAAAACAAACAAACAAGTACTAATTTTCTCAAATTAATTATGAAGAAAATTGAATAATATTTTATCCAAGGCGCAATACAGAAAAAACATATATATTGAAAATTATATAAATATAATATAATATCATAGATAATAGGGTTTGTCGGTTTTGAAAAACTGGTTTTAAAAACTCTTTGTTAAGCTAATTATAAGCAATATGCTCTTATAAATTTGTATGATGTACAGCATGTCAATATTATTATTTTCTTTACAGAAATTGAAAATAATTCCTTTAGCCCTTTACATTTACTATCAAATCAAATGAATGTCAAGCATGAAAATCATAAAGAATATGAAAATCTTTATTATCGCAATAAAACAGCTTGCATCTCATATTCCGCGATCATTTAACTAGAATAATTCATCTCGGCAGCGCTACACTTCGAATAGTTATTAAAGTACACTTCGCCGACTTGCCTCTCTTCTGAAAGAACCAACGCCGAGAAAAGTGGAAAACAAAAGCAAAAACTTAGAGAAAAAAATATAAAAAGTATAACAGAAAAAATCAATTATTCAGAAAATGCAAAAGAAATAAGTTGGCAAATAAGTACATCGTGGAGTGAAATAAATTCAGTTTGTTCGCGCCGCTCGGAATTATAGAAAAAACTGTGGAAACTTTAGCAAAAATTGAATTGTTAAAACAAAATGAAAACAGTGTTGTGGAGTAAAATAGCAATTGGATGAGAAAGAAGTCTAGCAAATGCAGTAATAATTATCTTGATAAAAACTGCAAAATTTATTCTTAGCGATTTCTGTAAATATCACCAGATTTTCATTCCATTCAGTCATAATTTTGGGCAAAAACTTGAACAAAAAATGTTGTACTTCTGACAATACGAAAGAAACGTCTTGGCGAATCGTACCGCAAAATTAATTAATGAGATATCTTATTAAAATTTATTAAAACTTCGAACCTAATTTACTTACATATTTTTGTCCAATTTTCTGGTGAAACAAGTCAGAATGTCTGTAAACCCTTTTAACGCTTTCGACTCTGATGCCGCCGCTCCGACGGCAAAATTCATATAAATCTCGGAATTCTCAAGTGGTAAGTGTTAATACAGGAAATCGTATTAGCTGGCAAAATCATGAGCTTCTCCGTACAGAAGTTCGAAGTAATTGTTATTGTAATAGCATAACTTGGTTTTTTGAACTACTAACTTATATCCCTTAATAAAAAATAAAATGTACCTATCAATAACCCATTGTCAGTCTCTTGTTTCTAACTAAAGAAATGAGTGTGAAGGGGCTGTGTAGCTTTCAATTGCGTTTTGTTACAAGTATTTCGTCTTAAACGAGATAAGAAACGAGTTTAATGATACTGTCACAGCCATACACACTTGATACGCGTTCTATTTGCGCGCTCGTGAAACGAATAGTAATTGTTGCACAAAACATAACATTGAATGGGTAAAAATTCTAGATGTATAGTAGTACGAAAGAAATTTAATAAAGGTTTTTGGTATTCAACATTATTAATTAAATTTTTATCCAGTTGATGGAGTGAAGGTTTGATTACATTTTTGCGATGGCAGGTCCAGAGGTACAGAAAAAATTAGCAAAAATTGACATTAGTTCATCAAATATGATCTTTGAAACTGGTCATCACTAATTCATCTACGAATAGAATTATTGCTGAACAAGTATACAAGTTCACGGGTAGACAGGTAAACAGGGAGAAAAGTAAAAATGTAGACTTTCAAGCAGTTTGGCAGTTTCAACTAGTAGACATGTAGACAGGTAAAATGTTAGACAGGTGAAAAGGCAATGTCGTATAAAGTAGGAAAAAAGACAGTATGACGCATAAAGAAAGAAAAAGAAAAAATATGGCAGATGGACTGTTAGACTGATGGGTCAGCTGGTTAACAAGTAGACAGGTAAACAAGTGGGTACACAAAAAGGTGAATAGATGGACAGATAGAGGTAAACAGTTAAGATTGTTGGGCAAAAAGGTAAACAGATAGAAGGGATTGAATGTAAAGAGGTAGTTAGGTAAATCACATATAAATAAAAAAAAATTAATTGTATTTTGGGAATTTCATGCAACTCACCACAATGCGAAATGCCACTGACAGCTGGTTTGAAATAAATCCACCTGCTCCTGAGGAAGTAATATAATCGACGAAAGAATCTAATGACGTCGTCAGCAATATTGTCGTCGTGATGATCTCTCCATTACCATTCTAATACCCAAATCAATTTACACTCCCTGCTTCATCCAACCAAACTTTTTCCTACCCGGAAACAAAAGAAGCGCAAAACTTCTAATTATTACCATATCTTATGTCATCTTAAATATATGAAGTCCATAACTAACAAACAAGTACTAAACAGACCAAAGTTCTTGTAGAAGTAGAAGTATTCGCTGGTGAGATACCGTCCGAGAAGCCGTTGTACGGACAAACGTACACATTATCTTAACAAAGTTAGATTAGATCACGACTCTGGGACAGCGGCTGGGAAGTCTACATCTACAAGGAAGGCACTTCGACCGAACATTCTGGTTACACGTAATGCGATCTTGCCGGGTGAGAAATAGAAACAGACAGGAAGAAAAGATATGTAAAAAGTTTCCAATACAATGTGGTAACTTATCAGGTTTTTGTTTTATGTTGAGGATGTCACTACAACAAGTAACGTTTTGATCTGCATATTATTTTTGTTTCCATCATTATTTGAACAGCAGTCACAACTATCCTTAGTGATCTATGACTAATGTTGCTCTTGGCTCTTGCTTAATGGTTGCTCTTTCCCTAAGCATGATTGAATTAATGCAGCCAATCCCCAAATATTGTCAATTGAAAACATTTATCAAAATATATATTATTACTGCTTCATGTCAAAGTATAGATACATGGTATAAAAGCAAAAACTTGTGGTTGGAAAGCCAACACTACTATTGCATTTGCACTGCGAATGCTCAATTTTCGCAAAAATAAATTTTAAAAATAATTTATAACAAATTTATCTAATATATTATGATAGTTAGGTTACTGTAAATGAAAAATAACAATTTACTACAATTTTTCCCCCTTTTTATATTTTCTGATTGATTATTCGTCCTTAACGAGTACTCTGAAACAATTTACGATCTGTTGTAAACGTAGTTTGGAGTTTTCAATGACTTGTCGTATCTTTGCAGTTTATAGCCCGACATTTCCAAACACTTTGACTATATGGCTATGCTCATTTGAGTTTCATTGCACACTAAATAATCGTGTAATGAAACCAGCCAACAACACCTGTACAACCTGTAGTTAGTTGAGGTAGATGGAGATTTGGTCGAAAATTTGATAATTAAATTTAAAGTCCTTCAAATACAGGGGCTTTGTATCAAAATGTAAAAAATACATTAAATTAAAAGATAATATTTATTTATCCTAATCAATCTGTGAATTTTCTGAAAAATTTTTTGAATGCAATTTCGAGATATAGGATACAAACAAATAGTATGTTTCCATCAACCTCCCATCTCGAGAACAATTGCACTTATTACCTACAAATTTTTGTCACAATTTGGATTAAGTATATTAACAATGTGTGTCAAGTTTTATCAAATTCGCAAAAAAATTCTGAGAACATACTATTTGTTTAAATAATATTGAGCCTCGGAGTCTTCAACCCCGCATATCTCGAACAATTGATTCTACCAACTTTAAATTTTTGTCACGATTTTGGTTAACTATAATAATAATATAGATATCATTCTTGATCATGTTATTATCGATAGCTGCCAATAATAAACAAACACAACATACAATAATACACTACCCAAATTAGCGATTGCACATCGACATATAATTACTAATGTTTAGCTAATATTCAGAGCAAACGATAATATGCTAATATGGTTACCAAGCACAAATATTGCTTTTAATTTATACGGATGGCAAGATAATTGTTTTTGTAATAACAACCGATGCAACTTTGATGTAAATTAGTCAATACAGATAATAAGCTTGATTAGCATTTTGCTTCATATTTGCGATAAACTGAAAATTATGCTCGAGAGAATCGAGTTACAGAACTTGGAACACAAATAGAATGCGATGGGAATATTGAAAAGTTTGTGAATAATTGGAAAACTAATATCTGTAGGTACCTAATAAATTCATAAAGCAAGTTTCTAGAGAAAATTACCTCAAAAATGAATCCTTCACAAATGATTTTTTTCCAAATCAACGAATTGATATTCACTCTGAACTCTCAGATATCATCATATTCTCAATAACATTTTGCTCATACAGTGTAGATGTTTTCCACTTAAAGTACACTATAAATCTCTCAACGATGCATATTTTATCGATTCCTTTACCTTTACATAAACGCTTCATAGTAAATTATTTACACCTATTACTACACCAATAATGCTATTTATCGCTCGATCGAGCTCGAGAAAATTTTTAAAAAAACTTTCTAGATACAGATGGTTTTAATCTTGGCAAAGGTTCAGCTCATATTTTAGAAATAGCTTTTCACAGGCGATAAAATATACATAACAATTTTTTTTTTCATATATAAACGTGTATACGAGATCGTTTGTAAAAGATAGAGTTGGTAGAAAATTTGTAAGAAGAATTAAATAGAAATCAATTTATTCCAAACAATTTATGATAGTATCAAATAACATTTCTAATTAAAGATTTTGTAATTTAAATTATTGATTAAACTAAGAATAATAAGATTTCGAAAAAATTAAATTATTCATACATTTGAGTTCACCTATCTGCATGTCACAAATAATTTTGGCTTACCTATTCAGTTTCAAAATATTTCTTTTATCTGCGTTAATTTACCTAATTCTTTAAAATATGAAATAAGGTCTTCAGATGCATCATTTTAATTTTGACTCGATTAGGTTTTGTTTATATATGTTGCTTTTTTTGTAAATGTATTCAAAGGTCGTCGCCTAATTATGAGCACTTATATTGTTATATTAGATCTATAAAATACGAATGATGAAATTCACAGTATTTATAATAATTATTTGAAATATGGGAAATAATTGTTAATAATTGAGCAATTCTTATTAATTATTAATCATTTTTTCCTCGAATGTTTGCCATATACCACTAGTTTAAATTTATGATTATCCAATTAATATTTCCACCAGCTCTTCATGTCATATATTCTGTCATATTAAAAAATATTTGTGTTGAAGATTCGTACATATTTCATACGAAATCGCTGCGAGGGTCTGAATTAGATATTAAAATGATGAATATTCAAAAGCAAAGCGAATATAGTGACTGTTGGTTATGTTTTTATCTATTTTCAAGAGAAATCGTAATAAAAAGTTTGTTGTAGATGCTCATAGTTGCACCGTAAATTATGTGCAGGGGAATAGATATGCAAAATGAAAAGATGTCAGTTTAATGATCAAGTCATTATTTTTTTTGTTTATGATGCAGTTTTTTGTTTATTATTTTGTTTAAGATAATGATGTTTTATTACACACTTTAAAGCCAAAATTTGTGATAAAAACTAAACTCCACAAAGGCACATCATATGAGACTAATATATCTCTTTAATTTGCCCCTCAATTCAAATTACAAATATAATTTTCCACCTTACATCTGGAAGCCGGTCTTTTAATCATGTTTATTAAAATCTCCACCTTGAGAGAAGTAATACCAATTTCTCCGGCAATATTTCGCATTTCGCATGATAAAACATTTGTTACAGAGGTATAATCACATTAGCTACAAACTGTTTGGCGCAAAGAATAAAATAAAATCTAAAAAATAGGAAAAAAGCATAATACAAATAAGCACTTCTCGCTTTAATGCTTTTGTAAATATTTCCATTGTCAAAGAATGACGAAGGTAAAATGGGAAAGCCGCTTGTTTTTACATTGATTTTCTTTCGCTTTATTCCACCCGTGAATGGAAATGGTTTAATAAAGGATTTAGATTGGGCAGGAACTTGTAAAAAATATAATACTATAATAACTATTTTTTATTTATTTAATATAGGCAATCAGGAAATGTAGATAACAATCTATGGTGATAAAATACTCCTTTATTATTGTGAATCCAAGTGATACTTGGCTTAGTAATGTTTGACAATGACAAATGCAATAAGCCAAGTTTTTTGTAATTCTATCTTAATAGGAAAGCTTGCATTTTGTCACAATTATACCTGGTGTGTTTTCCTAAAAGAGGTTGTCTACCTTTCTATCCAGTTTTCAGCTGCAGGAGGAAGGCGCTCCTTGAGCGTATAAACCGACCGCAAAATCCCGCTCAAACGTGTCGTGAATCGGTAAACAGCTAAAACGTTTCCGCGTTAGGGATGAAACAAATTTTAAATATAGAATTAGAAAAATCGAAATTCTCATACATCGAATATTAGAACAATTGGAATAATTTTCCATCGAATTTCGAAGCAAGTACTGAAAAAATCGAGACATTTAGTTAAGAAATTTAATGATGATGTTGAAAAATTGATACTTTTATCTATTGAGTTTTAAAGATACTATTAGAACGGTCGAAAGATTTATCCAACAAATTGAACAATAGGGCAGCCTTTAGTTTTCAAGTCATATTTATGTAAGTTTGTAAGTTATTAATTATTAGAGTATACGTAATACCTACATTCCTTTATATTCCTTAAATCATTCTTAGCACTAAACTATTTTCAATCCAAATGTAGTAAATTAGTTTTATCAAATGTAATTTTATTAAGCAATTTCATATAAATTTTTAAAAGTACATAGCGAGGTATCGCAATTTATTCTACTTAATTCTACTTATTCTACTTAATTTGGGAAGTAATATAAATACACTAAAAAATTTATAGTCAATTGACTATTTTTAGGGTTGATTTTCCAGATTTCATATTTTTGTTTCTACATACAAAAACGTATGTACCATTAGATTCATACATTTTTGTACATGTGCTATGCATGTAATAAATGCAAATATATATGTATATGCCAGATGTAATCTTTGTGAGTTTGCATATGAATCAAATATATTTTTCGACTGCAGATTTTGCAAAATAACTATTAAAATGGTAAATTAAATTAACAATTTTTTTATAAAAATCATGTAAATAGAAATAATATATTGAAAGAGATATCAAAAATAATAGATATATTAAAAGATAATAAAGGATAGACTGCCCTAACGATAATAAAGAGTATTATTGCCCTAAGACAGGTCCATGAGCTAAATTTAACTTCAACTCTATTCAGAAAAGAATATTGTGAGATTTCTCATTGCTTTTTTACACCGCAGTGCCTCAAATGGTCTATTATCAATTAGAAACATATTTTTGATCTATATAAAATTGATATCAGTACTGCATGATACTAGGTTTTGAACCCGAGAGAGGGGATTCGAACTCACGACCGCTTCCACACGAATCAGTACGCTTAATTGTTACGATATGGAAGACTATATCAACTGTTGAAATCGATATAATAAATTAAATATAAAATATAAATAAAAAATATAAAAATAAAAAATAATAAATTAACAAAATCAATACCACAGGCAAGACATGCAGTGTGAAGGCATAACAATCTTCATCTTGATTTCGAGTTTCCTAAAATGTAAATAAATATTTAGTACAAAAAAAGACTTATAGATCAAAATACTAACTTTTCCTTACTAATTTCGATTTACTTTTATTTCTCTTCTTCACATCCCTAAATTTTGTGCCAGTTCAGCACTTAAGTAATATTCTGAAGCACGCTAATACAATCTTTCTTGACACGATGCTACGCCAAGCTACTTGAGATAATTAAGTTCGCGATAAATATAAATATTACTCTCATTAGAAAATTAATAAAATAGTTTTAATTAGGTCAACGGGATAATGAATATATATTTTTTGCTAGAGGATTTTCATAGTTTTTATTCAGAAGTAATGTTTTTATACAGATGAAATGGGAAATGGGAAATGAATTTATTTGTAAAGAAATGAGTTGATTTGTAGAAATAAAGCTGCGAATAAATGTATATAAAATCTGTGATAATTAATGGAATGTGAAGTAATTGGATTTGTATTTGTTTATAATAAAAACTCATTAAACTCTAAGCTAGACAGACACAAACTCCAATTTGACTTTCAGTAATTATACTGTCTAAACCAGATGAATTATATCACTCATAACACGTATCAAATAAACAACTATCAAACTATGTTCAGGAAAATTCCCACTTAACTCCTAATAATAAAAATATGATTTTTTATATTTTTTTAAAATTAGTCATCTATCCTTTTTTGCTCCAAGAGCGGGACAAGAAAAGACAGCCAGTAGGAAGCAATCAAATTTAACTTTTTTTAAATTTTATGAAAAATTTTGTACGAAAATTTCACTGTATATAACCTTGATCAGGAAAATTTATCAGTAGGGATTGAACAGCTATTATTTTAATTTCTCTTGTAAAATTGTACTTTTTAACTTAATTTGCATTTTTATTTACTATTTTTTATTGTTTACACCTTGCCAATGTAAAGATTCAGTTGGTCCTTCTTATTCCTCCTTTAACTTAAATTGCATTTTTATTTACTATTTTTATAATTGTTCACACGTTTGCCAATAGAATGACTAAGTTGGTCCTTTTCCTTTACCTACATGTAAGCTAACTTAAAAATAACTATACATCTTATTAAACAATTAAATAACATACTCGAATTCAATAACAGAGCTCAAAACCAGAAAAAAATACCAACGAAAAATAATACTTTTTGCTATGAATATTTATACATGACGCTTTATCTTCTGATAGCAACGTTAATCATCTTTTGCCTTCTACTTTAAAATATTTTGTTAAAAAATGTCTAACTTTACTTTAATGGATTTTTAAGAGGATCTTTGAAAGCTTGCGCTGTTATATTAAATTTATTTATTATTTGCGAACTTCAAAGAAATCTTCATGGTTCGGGTCACCAATTGTAGTAGTTATTTATTGCTAAATTATAGTAATCTTTTAATCACCAATGGCACATAAAAAGGCTAGATAATAGATAAAATTTAAAAAAATTGAATTAGCTCATTGGTCTATTAATAATAGCATTCTATAAAATAGCAAGTTAACATCTGATAATTCTGATTGTGATCTGGGTAACTTTTTTATGTCTGCATTTGCATTTTGGAATAGATTCCAAAACCCCAATTACATGACTAAATTCCCTCTCCGTTGTAATATTTCAGTTCCTATTCATACATGACATCCAATAACACAAACAGTTTCCACAGCACGGACATTACTGAATGTAATTGATGCGTTTAGAGTAAGTCACGAATCGTCCGCCTGTGCCGATCTATATGTTATATATAAAATGATTAGAGCGTGTTTCGCCAATACTAATAGTGATCTGTATCGCATTGAGGCAAATCCGCAAACAATATCGAATTGCACAGTGTACAGTACGTGATCGGGTTAACGTCTTGCCAAGAAACCGAATTGATTCAATATATCTTGTCTTCTTGGTTGGTCAACTCGGGCAAGAGCCAATGTAATAGAAATTTCAACGAAAATTTCATCGGAGTAATGATTAATTGATTTAATTATTTTGTACAGTACATATTATTTATTACTATCTTTTGCCTATCCTTCTATTATTCTTCTTAAAAATATTTATTTTCACTTATTTCCTTATTTCTTCGTTATTTGCTTTTGACCTGCGACGACGCGTCGTTCCAGGTTAAAGCGTGAATCGTTGGGAAAATGGACTGGAAAATTTACGAATTGCGATTCCTTGCAATTGACACTTTTGATTATTTTTTTAAATTTGTTTTTACATGATATTGTCTTTTAAAAATGATTTAGATTTTAGATCAACAAAATTAAGTGTTTATCAAATATTCATTTGATAGTTTGTCTTTGAGGGGTGATTTGGTTTTGACCTGCAGCGACGGGTCGTTCCAGGTTACAGTGTGAATCGTTGAAAAAACGGCCGGGGAAATTTACGAAATGCGAAACCTTGTGATTGGCAATTTTGTTTATTAACTTCTACTCTCTATTTTTTCATTATATGATATTGTCTTATGAAAAAAATGATCCAGCTGTTACAAGCAGTTCAGTGACGAAAGAAATAATAGATTCATACAAAAATTATGAATTGAATTAACATACCTGGAATTTTTTTTTTCAATTTTATTAGTTATGATAAATCTATTATAGACAAATTAACTTATGACTTGGGATTTGTTCAAGTTTATGAAAGCTTATTAATGATAGTTATCTTTTGAGTGCTGAGCTTAATCTCGGTACAACCACAACGTAATGTTTATACCATTAAAAAAATGTATTTAGTCTTTTAGGACCTCAAGTTAATTACTATATACATTTCTAATCTAGAACAAATTTTCTGTTTTGATGTTGTGGATGAGTGACAATTAAATTTTTTAAGCTTTTTTGCAAAATCTTCTTGTAATTACCCTTGATCTATTTATTTACAATTTCGAATTTCATTTCATTCGTGTTTATTGCAGATTAGCGCAAAATCATTATGTTGTCCAGATTTTGCCAAAATCTGGATTTTATAAATCTTTTGAATGTAAAATTTTGTTAGTTTATGAAAGGTCAAAAAACAATATTTAATCATTGAAAAAAAAAACAGGTATTAGATGAAATCGTGATTTATGTATTCTGTATCATTTATTTTTTGTAAAACGTAATTTTTAGTAAAATATTTTCAAATTTGCCAAGTTGGCCAAGTCACATAACATAAAGGTAAAAAATTAATTTATATATTACATTATATATATCTCAAGAAGATTAAGTCAAAGTTGCTTAGAAATTCTTTGGCGCTATATTTTCTTTCCATCTGGCCACTCTGCTCACGTAACTTAGCTAATGATAAAATAACAAAATTGCGAGTTTTCTGAATTATAATATAGAAATATACTGAACTTATAAAAATGAACATATTATATCATAATCTAGTATTTATTCAAAAATATCACTTATCATGTATTGTTTTATTTAAATCTAGTAATAGATTTACTATGCTTTATGTGCATGACACTGAAACTGAGGTGACTAAGTCTTTGTAAAGTTAGTTTGTTAACTTGCCATTTATTTTACTATACACTAAAGCTACTTGGGAAGAGCTCATGAAAGCATTTCAATACACATGAAAACTATCCAACTATTCCTATTAATGTACGTTTATGGAATACTTGACAATAAGATGCATTACTATGAATGAGATGATAAACATATATTTATTTTATGGCAGTAAACAAAACTCATTGCATCTGTAGTTGCTTGTAATGATTGTGACTAATTCTATGTCGGTTCTAGATTGATTCTTATTTTTTTAGAAAGAGTCAGGAAATATTTCATAAAAGTTTATAATATGATGTCTGTAAGCCATCCTTTTCTGTTCATAAACATTTTCAAACACCACATTTTATGAAGGAACTACAAAATATGGTCTTGTCTTTCTTTCTCTTTGTCACAATATTTTTGCAAATTCCTTATAAATTTATTAAACTTGCTATAGTCAGTTTTCGAAAGTGTTATTAGTTTGAACTTTAATGAAATAGATCTATATCTTTTTTGTTGCCCACATCAAATTTTCCTGATTTCCTCCTCCAATATTGCAGTCTGTGTTCTCCGACCTCAATGTGACGTACCCCAAACGAGGTCATTTATCAAGTCGTATTTTTTCTCTCTTGGTCTTTTTGGGATTTCATACTATCCTATGTGGAGGAATATACACGTCATTCGCGAAATTTTGACATATTATCTATTAGTCTGGTCTGCTGAGAAAAAGGACGATTTTTTCTTTTATTATTGCACTATATTTTCGTTCCATATCATGGACTTAAGTTATTTCTATTTCTTTCCTGCCGTAATATTCGCATAGAGGGGGAGATGGTAGACAATTTACTCAATTATTAATTATCATATTGAAAGGAAAAACTATTTTATTCACAATAAATTAATACATGAAAAAGAATCAAAATATCAACTGAACCAAACCAAACCAAACAAGATTAAAAATTAGAGCAGAATATCTTAGTAGATATTTATTAGTCTTGGCCAGAGGAAAGATCTTTATTTTTGAATTTATAGCATCGATACATACCTTAGACAACCAAATATCAAGCAGTAGCACATAGTATACCCTTTTAATTTAAAATTGCCCTTCCATCTTATCATTGCATAAAATCTAGTAATAATCTATATTAAACTTATAAGCCAACCTTTGGGTTGGTTTCTAAAGATCGTCATTGTTTAGGAAAATTTTTTCAGAATAGATTATAGAATCTCAAGTTCTTATTTTGTTATACTTCTAATGTCATACTAAGACAATGATGGCAACCCAGTAGTTGTTCAATGCGATTGAGACTAGTGAACTACAGTTGATATTTGTGATTTGCACTTGAAATCATATTAAGATCAATGACCTTAAGTGAAATTTTGACATCAAAGCTGTCTGGTGTAGGATTATGTCATGTTCTGAAAAAATTACTGAAAAAATATTTGGCTTTACAATGGCATTTACCCCTTGGATATAATGCAGAACGTTTCAATTCCCTTTAGCTTTAATGTTTGCAAAATATCCATTCCCAGCGTCTTCAAGAAAACATTCATTAACTCTGGCACTAGAGCCCCCATTGTTTCCTGTTATAAATAACGCCGTAGATTCCGTTTCTCGTATTTTAAAGTAGTTTTTAGTTAAACGATCAACTCGTTTATGAGTTTTATGTTTGTTTTGGGCCCCGATAGCGCCAGCCGGAGGTGTCTTCAAGATGCTCCGCTAATGCAACGACTCATTAGTATTATCGATATAGTTGAATGGAATTACGTTCACGTTTAAGTCGACTATTTTTAACGAGAAATATATTTAATGAGTTCTCCTCATGTAGTTTTGGTAAAGGATTTTCAAATCCTTCTAATGGGTTTTGCGGTAATGGATAATTGCTATTGAAATATTCGTGAAAAAAGTAGAGATTTGTTCTATATAATGAAATGCTAGAGATTGCAATAAATGCTATACAATATTTTATTGAATGAAAATGGCATCAATAAAACTAAGAAGATATGTGTATTCATAGAGATGTGATTGGATAAACAAACCTCTTCTTACATGAATTTTTTTTGGAATGTAAGATTTTGAGGTTAAAAAATTTTAAATATATTATTTATATGTCCTGCTATTATTTTTCTAAATAGTTTACTATTTTTAGCCTAATTATAGTGTTGATGGAAGCGTTTGCTCAGATTTTAGCTTGTATCACCTATGTAAATAAGTTTGCAATCTAAGCATTTCATCTAATTTTCTGAGACGTCAAACTTTGAATTGACTTGAGTAAAAATAGAATTCAAAGATTTAAGACCACGAAGATTTAAATATTAAATCAATTTCTATTGAGCTCGTTAAAAAGTGTGCAACTTTAAGTATAATTTGATGTCCTCAAACTAAAAAAAAATTTATTCCAAATAACACATAATCTTGTTAATTTTTTATACAAATAGAGACAACTAAGATCTTCAAACATTTGATATTAGCATGATTTCAATTGAAATGTAAATCAAATTCATGTTTCTGTATACATTATTAAGGAGATCATTGTCAACTATTAAGCACAATATATATTAGACTTGTTTCCATTTTTTGAAAATTAATTGTCAACTATTGAACAAATTTAATATTAGACTACAAAAAATATTTCAAGTACATTGGCGCTGGTAGATTACATTGTTTGACCGCTACTCATTTGTTTGACAGCTACTCATTGTTCTCTGCTCAGTTAATTTTATGTGGCAAACCGGCATTATGTTCACTGTAAAGTTGTGAAAAAAAGTAAAAAAATAAGTTATTCATTTCTTAATATTTCAAATGGAAACCATCAAATCAATCACGTGTATTGTGAAAAATTACACAAGCTAAAATTTAAGTATCAAGGTTAAGATTATGTATTATTTGGAATGAAAAATTATTTTGATAATGAAGGTATTGGCTAATAGAGGTATGGGTATTGGTTTTGAGACTGCCGAATCAAATAATTATATTTCATTAATTTCCAATATCATTTCCTTTATCATTGCGCCAAAATTTTGCCCATAAAATAAATTTTCCCTCCCTTCCTCCAGAATGGAGGCGAACGTAGAGCGTACCTGACCTCACGTCGCCGGCTCTAGATTTTTTTCCGCTTCGATATCAGAGATGCCGGGTTGCCTTCGGGCAGCACGTTCTTCTCCTACATGCGATAATAAGAGTAGAAAGTAGCGAAAACCCGAAAATCTGCACGGGCACGACGCCAATAAACGTCGCAAAATATAGATAAAATGAAATTCAAATGTTCTCCCTCGCGAAAAAATACGAGGACGGTGAGGTCTTCAGGTTTTGAAAAATATGTTTTCTTCTCGTTTTATGAATCGTAAAAAATCGCGAAGAATGTGCATTGCATGTTCTTAAAGTTACTGCTCGGGTATTAAATTATATTTACTTCTGTAAAATACAAGGATTTATGGCGGCGGTAAAAGGAGTGTGACAAAGTATTGCCATTGAATAGATTTTGTAGTAAATGATTTTCACGATTGCATTTACAAGAGGTTATTTAGCTCTTATTTGCAGTCTATCGTATACCTACTTCATTAATATTTAATAATTAGCATATATTATTAAGCAAACTTAGAATTTTTATTTATGTTAAACAACATTTACTAAAATGAATTTAGAATAATTAACTTCACGTGGGGTAAGTTATTGTAATGGGCCGAACATCGAAATTGAAAATTTTTATATTTCTCGACGTTTTGAAGGTTTCTGAACATTTTGGCATACCTCAGAAAAAATTTATGTGTGTGTGTATGTATGTATGAATACAATTTTTCGTTCACTTTTTCGGGCTCACGGATTAACCGATTTAAATGGTTTAATAAACATTCGATTTCTATTGAAAGGGAGATGTGCTGATTTGTTTTTGGCAAAGGCAGGTCCAGCAGTTACGGAGATAAAGAGCAAAGAGTGCAGAAAATATAAATCGAATTTTTGAGAGAACGGAGCATCCGATTCGAATGATCTAAAAAACATTCAATTAGTAATGATTGGGAGAAGTGTTTGTTAGTTTTTGACAAAGTCAGACCCAGCCATTTCGAAGATGCGGAGCTAAATGTGCAAAAAATGGCAGTTTTTGGGAGAACTAAGCGTCCGAGTTAAATGATTCAAAAAACTTTCTGCTTGTTTTAACAAAATAATTACTTTTGGAAGATTTCTTTGTATATCGAAAATAATTCAGATTTTAATTGTAATTATGACTTAAGTTCTAATATACTTTGAACAAATATTTTCAACTTTGCAATTCAGTTTATATAAATCGTATAAATATTAGACAGTGTTACAGTATTTATTTATAATAATCTATTTGAAAACATTTATTATTCCTCGAACATTTCGTTACGGTACGGGAAGTTCCAGCAATTTGCCTTAAGGCACGATGCCATACACCCATTAGTTTTAATAAATTAGTTCAGAAAAATTTACTCATTCAAAAAAATATTTAGAAGTTTCATTGTGTCAAAAATTAGTTGATCATAGATTGAATAGTGCACATATAAACAGGATTTACAAATTAATTCACTTAAAATATGATCTTAAGTAATAATGTATAACAGGCTATTAGTAAAAAAAATTTAAATAAGATATTATAATTACTATTTTGGGTGGAAAATCCAATGTGATATTGTACTTTTACCGCGGATACTATCATAAACTAATTTTTTCTGAATTTGTTAGTCTGTTCAAAAGACTGCAATTTCCAGTAGGTTTTCTGATAAACCTGTAATCAGAAAATTATAATTAATTAATGTGAAACCTTACATTACCACAGAAACCCCAGTAACCGTAGAAAAATACAATTTATTCCCAGCTTTTATTATTTTTTTCTCTTTTATTATAGCGGTGCACACGTCTGGTGCACATATGGCCTGGCATTATTTGCAATGACTCCCAATACAATTACTGGAACGTACACGACTCTCAATTATTTTCTTAATGAGAAATCGCGCAACGAATTGCAAAACTCTGTCTCATAGATGTTTCCTAATTAAAATCTCCATTTTCATACATCATAGGTAAAGCTGATTAATAGTAATAAATAATACAGGTAATAGGACAAATCAGAATGTGGGGAAAAATGAAGTTATGGATTTTGCTGATGTTTTGATTATAATTTTAAAGTCTTATTTATGATACTGCTATTGTGTACTTCTTGCAAATTTTCTTCTTACAATATATTATTTTCTATTTCATCCATTACTTTAATTTAATAATTCAGATTAAATTTTTGCTTCCTTTACAAATTTTATGGAATAGTTATTTTCTATCCATTTTCATTAATTTCATGAAATCATTTCCGCATTAAAATGTCTATGTCTCTAGTTTGATAACGAGTTGGCAAATATGTTCATTTTTTAAATTAGTATTCATACAGCACGTCCAAAGTTAGTTTTAAAACTTTTTCAAAAATTTAATCAGTTTTTTCCATTATTAGCTTAAAATAATATTTTGCTTTCAAATATGCTCAGAGTAGCGTTTAATGGAAAATGTCCATACGCGTTAGGTTTTATAATTAAAAGTTTAATTAAATTTAACAATAATATAAATTTAGTCAACGTAAAGTTTTGAATAATTTTTATTATTTTAAAATATCTAGTATATCCAATTTACATGTATGAAAATTGTTATGAGTTATAATTAATAATATTATCAATTTTGTTTAATTATGAAATTAATTAAAGTTGCTTTATGAATTATCTCTATCAATTGTTTACACAATATTTAATCAGTGTATAATTTATATGAAACGAAATCATTTCCGAAACAAGCTCTTTTCCGTACTTTTTGGCTTGAAGTTTCGATAAATTAAAATCTGAATAATTAAATTATTGAACTTTACTAGAACGTGGTTTTCCCTGGAGTGTGTAGTTTGTGCCAACACGCTTTCATGAAAAAGAACAGAGGAGGAAATCTGAATGGAAATTTGTAAGATATTTGCTATTTTTTTAAATTCTGGCAAAATAAATAGGCGAAACAATGAAATTCCGAAAAATCATGAATAAGAGTTGGTGATTCAAGTTTCTGAATCTAATTATATATACCGTTGTACTAGTTTTTGGCAAAAGTAGGTCCAATTGTTTTGGAGATAAAAAGCAAAGAGTGCAAAAATATGACAAATTATTAGATAACAGATTATCGAATTCGAATGATTCAAAACAACATTTTGCTTGTATTGGTGGCGTGAAACATTGATTATATTTTTGCTCATCAATGCTTAGTGGTCTGAAATGATTATTACAAATTATTACTCTTGATTCATATATATGTTGAGGTATTGACACATAGATGGCAGGTAGACTAGTAGGAAGGTAGACTAGTAGGAAGGTAGATTAGTAGGAAGGTAGACTAGTACACAGGTAGACTAGTAGGAAGATGGAAAAGGAAAGGAAAATAGACTAGAATAGAAGAAAGATGGATTAGACTAGTAGGAAGATGGACTAGAAAAGAAGGAAGATTGACTCGACTATCAGGAAGATGGACTAGACTAGCAGAAGGATAGACTAGACTAGCAGAATGATGGACTAGACTAGTAGGAAGGTAGATAGACCAGTAGGAAGATAGACCAGAAGGAAGATAGACAAGTAGACAGGTTGACAGGAGAAGTAAAACAGTAAAATAGTAGTACGTTAAACCAGTGGACAGATAGGCAGATACAAAAGTATACAAGTTGACACTTAGACAAGTAGTCACTTGAACAGGTGAACAAGTAGACTATTAGCCAACAAAATCATAAACAAATCAAACATTTATCGATTAGATCAGGAAGTTCATTCCATTTTTACATCATAATACAATTAAGAGATAGAGAAATTTCCACAGAGATTCCATAAATCTGCCATTTATTAGATTTCAATTTGATCCAAGACCTTTGTGAAAAAAAATTGATATATCGCTTTCACAAAGGATCACGATTACGCTTCTGTTGGTTCGTAGCGATATCCAATTTCAATTATCAAGCGACGCGACGGTCAACCCGGTTGGAGCAAACAAGTACACCGAACTACGGTTAGTAGGAAATCTGGATGAAATATTACTAAATTGAATAATAATAGTAATAATACTATAGTAAATTATGAAAATTTTTAAAACTCTAAAAAAAACATGATAGGTTACAAAAATAGTTTTGTCATGACTCATGATCCCCACTTGGTTTGATCATCCTCATACCAAGTACTCACACTTAGATTGTACTCAGATATTTGCGACTGGTTAGGACGACATCACAAAAAGAAGCTTACGCCAAAATCCATATGCTTCTAATATTTTTTTTATCCCAATTCCAATTTGAATGAAATTTCCCCCAGCTATCCCTTTATATTCTACGGCAACGAGAAACGCATACGGCTATTGTGATCAAAACGTTTATAATTAATTACAAACTCGCGTTGCATTATGCAAGCAAATGATAATAATTTAATACAACTGATTACACAGTCGAACGCATTGATTTTGAATATACGTTTCCCTGTTTGTATTACGAGAAATTATTTGCTAGCTAACGAAGCCAGGATGGAATATGTACGACTTGAGCACTGACCAAAATAATTGATAGGGGGTAGGAAAAATATGAGAATTTGGGGTTTGGTCGATAACC
>NW_020539724.1:7683181-7792477 GCF_003426905.1 Ctenocephalides felis | reverse complement strand
CAAACCCAAGCAGTTGATTGTCGACTGATCGTTCATGAGCGTTTACAGTCTGATTAGAGCTATTGATTCAGAAGTGGATACTTAATCTGAAAAAAAAAAGATTAGAACACGTCTTTGAAAATGTTTGATAAAGGATACATACTGCCTGTCTGATAGATACTTGATATGTGCTTTACTGTTTGATGGATTGAAGGCGATGAGAACTGGTGGTTCAGTGGTGCAGGAGAATTGAATCTGAAATAAACAAAAAAAAAAAAAAAAAAGATTAGAACACGTCTTTGAAAAATGTTGGTAAAGGATACATACTGCCTGTCTGATAGATACTTGATATGTGCTTTACTGTTTGATGGATTGAAGGCGATGAGGACTGGTGGTTCAGTGGTGCAGGGAATTGAATCTGAATAAACAAAAAAAAAAAAAAGATTAGAACACGTCTTCGAAAAATGTTTGGTAAAGGATACATACTGCCTGTCTGATAGATACTTGATATGTGCTTACTGTTTGATGGATTGAAGGCGATGAGGACTGGTGGTTCAGTGGTGCAGGAGAATTGAATCTGAAATAAACAAAAAAAAAAGATTAGAACACGTCTTTGAAAATGTTTGGTAAAGGATACATACTGCCTGTCTGATAGATACTTGATATGTGCTTACTGTTAGATGGATTGAAGGCGATGAGGACTGGTGGTTCAGTGGTGCAGGAGAATTGAATCTGAAATAAACAAAAAAAAAAAAGATTAGAACACGTCTTTGAAAATGTTTGGTAAAGGATACATACTGCCTGTCTGATAGATACTTGATATGTGCTTACTGTTTGATGGATTGAAGGCGATGAGGACTGGTGGTTCAGTGGTGCAGGAGAATTGAATCTGAAATAAACAAAAAAAAAGATTAGAACACGTCTTTGAAAATGTTTGGTAAAGGATACATACTGCCTGTCTGATAGATACTTGATATGTGCTTACTGTTTGATGGATTGAAGGCGATGAGGACTGGTGGTTCAGTGGTGCAGGAGAATTGAATCTGAAATAAACAAAAAAAAAAAAGATTAGAACACGTCTTTGAAAATGTTTGGTAAAGGATACATACTGCCTGTCTGATAGATACTTGATATGTGCTTACTGTTTGATGGATTGAAGGCGATGAGGACTGGTGGTTCAGTGGTGCAGGAGAATTGAATCTGAAATAAAACAAAAAAAAAGATTAGAACACGTCTTTGAAAATGTTTGGTAAAGATACATACTGCCTGTCTGATAGATACTTGATAGTGCTTACTGTTTGATGGATTGAAGGCGATGAGGACTGGTGGTTCAGTGGTGCAGGAGAATTGAATCTGAAATAAACAAAAAAAAAAAATTAGAACACGTCTTTGAAAATGTTTGGTAAAGGATACATACTGCCTTCTGATAGATACTTGATGTGCTTACTGTTTGATGGATTGAAGGCGATGAGGACTGGTGGTTCAGTGGTGCAGGAGAATTGAATCTGAAATAACAAAACAAAAGATTAGAACACGTCTTTTAAAATGTTTGATAAAGGATACAGACTGCCTGATAGATACTTGATAAGTTCTTACTGTTTGATGAATTAAAGGCGATGAGGGCTGTTGATTCAGAAGTGGATAATTGAATCTGATAAAAAAAACAAAAGATTAGAACACGTCATTTAAAATGTTTGATAAAGGATACAGACTGCCTGATAGATACTTGATAAGTTCTTACTGTTTGATGGATTATAAGCGATGAGGCTGTTGATTCAGAAGCGGATAATTTTTTCTGGAACAAAAAAAAAAAACAGAGATTAGAATGCATCTTTCAAAATTTTGATAAATAACACTAAAGGAGGTAAAGTTATCTGCAGATTAAAATTAAATATATAAATCCCAGATTTAAACTATTTCATGGATTGATTACATTTAGTGCTCACACTTTGTCCTTGATTTTTGTATCACGGACAAATTTTTGTAACGCCCTAAAAGTGATGAAAATAAGTTAATGCATCAATGTAAGAACTTATGCATATCAGAATAATAATAAATTGGCGCAATGCTATATGGATTGCAAACGGCAGCAGTTGTTTATAATTGACAATAGTTTAATGATTATATGATTTATACATAATGTCGAATGATTCAGTTTATTACATTCTTGTTAATAGTGGATTATTGTGTTAGTGTGTCAGTCAAAACTAGAACTACGAATGCTACCTACAAAACTTTCTACTACCCCAAACTACTATATTAGCATGCAAATAATTATCTGAATCATGACATTACATAATACGCTAACAAAGCAGTACTTAGAAAATTGATTATATAGCAACAAGTTGTATTTGTCAAATAGATACGATCGCGCCAAACTACGTATGCCGTTCACAATCTAGTGTCAATGTGACCAATTGTTAAAAGAAATTGCGCAAAATTAAAATACAATAGATACAAATGCGAATGAATGAATGAGAACCCGACAATGATTTGTTTAATTTTGCTCGTTTTCATAACACACTTATTACTATTGGGTACTTCCCTGGGTCCTCTCCTTTGGTCCTGCAGGTCCTCCTGCGTTGCTGCCCATCACACAAATGAACGAGTTGACAACCGCGTGGACCAATCAAGTCGCCGGCGGAGCCACTTGACACGGCTCAAAAATGACATCGTGCGCAAAAAAATTCGAATTGGTCCGATTAGACAATAATCAATAAAATTAAAATTAATTCAAATTTATTATTTAATTTTTTATTAATATTAAAAATATATAAAACTAAAAATAAACAACAGATAAATGCCAAAAATAAATAATTCGTAGAAAAATGGCAAATTGAAAAGAATAAACGAAATAAGTAATAAAATAAATGAATAATTGATATGAAAAGTATATAAATAAACAAAATAATTGAAACGAAGAATAGATAAATGTATAAATCCATAAGTTTAGAAACAAGCTAGTGGTTCATGACGTTGTGCCTTAAGGCAAATTGCTAGAACTTCCCATAACGTAATAAAATATCCAAGTAATATTGAACATTTTCAAATAGATTATTTTAAATAATGTCACTATCATTATTCGTATTTTATAAAAGACTCAAAATTTTGAAATCAAAAATAAAATCGAAAGCTTCGGTATCTCAAAAAGTACAATTTTTTCATATAAGAAAAAAAATTGTATCCACAAACAAACACATACACATCAAATTTTTCCAAGTTTGCCAAAACTTTCAGAAACTTTTGAAACGTGATGATATGCAAAAATTTTCATTTTCGATTTTGGCCGATTACAATAATCGTAGAGGAACTACCGAAAGTTCTTAAATTATTAAATGGGTAAGTAAAAAAAATAAAAATAAACAACAGTAAAAATATCAATTGTATGCATAAATAAATGAATAATTAAACCTCGTGAATGAGTAAGTCAATAATGAAAAAATTGAACTATTTGTAAGCGGTATTTTAAGACACGTTACATGATCTTTGCGATGCAGTGTAAATATTTGACTAAAATTAATTTATGAGTGATTTATTAGTACTCCAACTAGATTTATTACACATTATTGTAATATAATGGAAAGTGAAATATATTAAAAAAAAATTAAATAAAATGAAAAAAATATGAATAAATTCTTAATGACGATATCAGAATATTAAGATGAATAAATAGCAAATGATTAAATAAATTGCATACCTTGAAGTTTCTAGGCATATTCCGTTTAATAAATAGGCGTTTCCAGAAAAGTCTTTTTGATCCTTCAGCAGATATCGTCTCTTATGGGTTGCCATTCTTAATTGTGGTTCATCAGCGACCTGTATCAAGAAAAAAGTATCAATACAGAGCCTATATAATAAATCTTGTACAAATATTTTGAATATTTAATTATTTTGAGATATGATTATTATGTGATTAGTTTTACATATTTTATTTGAACTGTAAGCATTATCAGTTAACAATTAGGGATGGAAGCTTAGAGTATGTTTCTAGAAAGACTATGTATTGATCTTGTCCTTGTAGTATTTTATAAGTGTATATTAAAGCATAATTATATTCTAGGTTTCCCAAAACAAAAATAATTGGACTTGTATCTTACGAAATAAGAAATGCTTGTTTTGTTATCTTACCGATAGTTAATAAAGCTAAGAAGTCTACTGCAGCAAGCAAGCTAGTAGGATAATACGGGATTCTCATTCCAGAGTTGACTTATTTTTTATAATTCAATTGATTATTGTCAAGCTTCTATTTTATAGCAGAGCTGAAATATAAAATGTAATACTAAGTTTGTATTACTCTTTGTATGTCTTTATCTGAAATTAAATATTGCACGTATCTTTGACTAATTATTACAGTAATTCTTGTTATGAGAAATAAAATTATTTCAGTGTTCACATGACGACCTAGCCTCAAAGCATTTGGCCTAGGAAACTTTAAATCGTAGCAGCCGTCAGCAATTATATGTAACATTTTAATATTATGTCTTAAACAAGTAAAAATCAGAATCAGCACAGAATTTTCTTGTCATCAGGGGGATTGTATAAAACTACAGAGGCTTTTATAATTGAAAGAGCAAACTGTGTAAAATGTATGAATGATAATTAATAAATACCGAATTTTTTTTAATATGTTGAATACATTTCATTGTGATCATAATATTCAATTGTAAAAAGTACTTTGTTTCCAAAATCATTAAATTAAATTAATGCATCAGCTTCATTTACTTACAAATATTGCATATAAGAAGCATTGATCGTATTAGCATTATAGAATCTTTCTAAAGAATTACTTCTAAAGAATTTGAGAATAATTGAAATCCTCAAAATTCAAAATAGAATCACATTATTATGCTCGAACCTGGTTTGACAATTATTTTTGTTCATCACGAGCCAGGATCGTTAAGCAAATAAATTTTGTATTCGCTAGCGATTCAGATAGATTTCCAATTGATGCGATATAGGCAAATATAGAAAAAAATATACACCATTAAAACACTCCCTAATGAAATTGAAAGACGATCTGCATCCAAGCAATATCAATGGTCTTTTTTATACATGTTTTCAAATTGGGCAATATGCCCTCTTTAATTCTGTCATTTTTATTAATTTAATTAATTATTAAATAATTATTCATTAGTTATGATTTTCTACACAATTTGTGTTTATAAAAAATTGGAAAAATTTCCTGGTTTAATTGCTGAATGTATATATTCAAATATACAATTTTTTATATCAAAATTTATCCATCACATATCCAAATTTTTACCATATATATTTATATCGAATATCTATATCTATATATATATATATATATATATATATAGATATATATATAATAAATGTTTTTTATTTTAATTTTAAATTTAATTGAAGCAATTAATAAAACTTAGGGCAAGCAGTTAAAAAAATACGAATACCATTAATATTACTTGAAAATAAACTATGAGATAGAAAAGCTCATTTGATCAACGATATTAGTAAGCGGAAGAATTTTAAATGCATTTATTGATAATTTACAAACAACTAAAATGATCTTTTTACTTTGTGGCTGTGGTATAGGTTTTCACTTGGAAGTATATAAGTGACAATATATTTGTCAGTGAATGTAGCTTTTACCCGTTATTGCAGCATAAATAAAAACATTAGTATCATAGAAAGGGTAGTAATAAAATTCATCAGATGGAGATGAGGCAATGTTTGGGTTTTAAGCAAGTGTATTAAGACAAAGTGTAAAGTTGTGTATGGTTCTGCAATTTGTAGCCACTTGAGTTCTACACGAAAATAGCAATAATGACTTAGCAGCAGACGCAATGCTCTCGTTACTGACTTGGTTTTGCGTTATCTTTCTTTATTTATAAATGTATAGACTTATTTATTTCGTTTATTTTTTGTTAAAATAAAAGCGCGTGCATAGAGAACTGCATACAGAAATAATTCTGTTCGAGCCAATTCAGTCGCGAGTACTAGCACACGTTGAATGTAGATAGATTCTCAAAAATTATAATAAATATGTAAATGCATGTATGAATAGTTACTAACGAGTTGTTTTTGTTTGATTTATGCCTGCTAAATCCATGCACTTATTTATGGTTAAATTATGGTTAAATCGGTTAAGTATTACATTTCTGACAATTGTTTATTGTGGTAATCTTATATGATAAAGAGATTGAATTGAAATCTGGTTTAATTACATATTACGTAGTTGATTAAAAATTTTCTTTGGAAATTTCATGTAATATTATTAAATATTTTCGTTTTGCTCATTTTATTAACCAATTTGAGAATTTAATATATCCTAATATATTTTAAATTCAACAGTCAACGTGTATGACTATTATAATATTCATTATTTTGTATTTTTCAAATATGAAATATGAATTTGATGTATAATATAGTTTATTACAAAGAGTTTTGAAATGTAGTGCTTTAGTTTAATCTAATGCATGTGAATGCTATGAAGTACTTATAGAACATTAGACAGTGCCTAATTTAATTTAATTTGAATTATATTTTGTAATAGAGAGTTTTTAAACTAATAGACTCAAAAATTAGAGTGAAAATACAATGGAAGGATTAGTACATTTTAAATTCAAATTTGCACTATTGTGAATGATTCAATATGGATATGAATGCTTAAATAAAACTGTTTTTAGATTGTTATTTCGACTACATTTTTTACCTAAATTAAATGAGTCTAAAAGTATTGGTAAATTGTGAATTTCAATGTTTCATTGAAGTCGAGAAGCAAAATATCGATAATGCACAATACATGAATAATATGTTAAGCAATATAGTGTATGATGGGTTTATTAAATTTACTACTGTAATGTTTTAAAGTTGTATTAATTACTTGCAAAGAATTTTAATTAGTTTAAAAATATAAAAATATGATATTTTAAAGTATTTTTTGAACACGACTAGTAATGCAGCAATACAAATGGTGAAGGTTTTGAAGTAAAATTTATAGGTTTCATTAAAATATTCATTAATAATTGCCACTTTTTCTGTATACAAACTATAAAACGAAACTACTAAACTATGAAAAGTGATTTTTAAATTTTTGATATTTTCGTTTTTTTTAATGGTAAAGAATTTGAATTTGTGGATGAGTTTACTTCATACTTAATACAAGTCTATAAAGACACTAAAAATTGAAAAATCGCAAGTATCGTATCAAAAAAGACAGTTTTATACAAGGATACAACAAACAAATGAGGATTGTGGTGGTGAAACACCTGCAAAAATAATTAAATTTCGCAAAAATCTTGTACATATATTCATTGTTGAATAAAGATTGATTTTTTTTAAATTCCACACCAGATTACCCACGTAAGGCAAACCCACTTGCACTTAGTTTATAGGAAAAGATTGGTATTCTTTTATTTATGCATGTGGATTTTCGTCCTTCTCTTCTTTCAATTGATATTTTTATGTTTATGATAATAGTAAATGTTAGATAGATTAGATAATGAATTATTTATAAAAATATTCACTAGAATATGATTAAAAAATTTGACTGAAATACTATATATATATATATAATATATATATATATAATATTTATGGCACGTTAGAAGGTTTTTAACTAATGAGCACTTCTCCCCATCATTACGAAATGATGGTTTTTTTAATCATTCTAATCGGGCGCTCCGTTCTCTCAAAAATTGTATTACCGTTTTTGGCACGTTTTGCCCAGTATCTTCGAAATGACTGGACCTGTCTTCGCCAAAACTAATTAGCATGTCTTTCCATCAATAGGAATCGAGCGTTTTTTAACTTCCCGTAGAGCAAGTTATAGTAATCGCAAAAAAATCGAAAATGAAAATTTTTATGTATCTTTACGTTTCAAAACCTTCTGAACATTTTGGCATACCTTAGAAAAAATGGATGTATGTGTGTGTGTGTGATTTCGGAAACACGGATGATGCGATTTGAATAATACAAAAAACATTCGATTCGTATTGATAAGGAGATGTGCTGATTAGTTTTTGGCAAAGGCGGGTCTAACCGTTTCAAAGATATGGGGTAAAAAGTGCCAAAAAGGTAACTCAGTTTTTAAGAGAATGGAGCGTCCGATTTGAATAATTCAAAAAACATTTTACTTGTAACAATATGAAGAATTGATCAAATTTTCATGAAGGTAAGTCTAGCGGTTTCGGAGATCTAGTAAAAAAAAGTAAAAAAAATGCCATTTGACGGTAAAAATGTTCATTAGACATATGTACATCAAATTATCAGTTACTTTATAGAGGTTTTAACAATAGTATAAATTTTGTTTACATTCTCATGCGTTCCGCAACAGTGTTTATCCGTTAGACGGCGACGCGGCGCTTACGCGCTTCGATATTTCGTGTTTATGCAGTTAAAGCTGTACGATTGCTTTGAAAAAAGTTCAGAATTTCCAGAATATTTCAGAATAAATTTTCTTCAAAATGTCATTTTTTTTCAAAAAAAAAATGAAGTTTTTGTCAAAAATTTATAGATTCTCAAAAATCAAATTTTTTCAGAGTAAATTTTTTTCAAAAATGTAAATCTTTAAAAAAATAATTTTTGGTACGGGAAGTTCCAGCAATTTGCCTTAAAGCACGATGCCATGCGCCCCACTAGTTGGATCATTCAATTGGGTGAATCGTGCACCCGAAATAGTGGGCGAAAAATTAAGGTATGCCAAAATGTTCAGAAATCTTTAAAACGTAAAGATAAGCAAAAAATTTCATTTTCGATTTTTTTAGCGATCTCCTATAACTTACCCTACGGGAAGTTAAAAAAAAATCAAATTCAAAACATCACAAATATTGAGAAACAGTGGTACACGCGTATCTCTAGGTTTGTCAGAGATAGACGGTCCTCACTTCCAGTGCGTTTAAAGATAGTTAACTGCGCGAGCCAAGCGCATCGTATTCCTTCTTTGCATTCAGTCTCTAGCTGTTGGCTCTAGAGCGCGGAGTTCGGCTGATTTTTACGTTTTATTTTCAAATCAATCATTTGTATTTTTTTTTATTTTAACGATATTATCTTAATAATATATTGACGTGCATTCTGTTGAAAAACTCGTAAAGATTTTTTTTTAATTTTGAGCAAATCAGTCGGTGGAAACATGAGGGAAATAGCGCATTTACAAGCCGGACAGTGCGGAAACCAAATCGGTGCTAAGGTTCGTACAAGATTTGTTAAAATATTTAATCATACAATTAATTTTTAGTTATAGTAAAATGTATTTTTAAATATTATTAATTAGAAACTAGTGGGGCGCATGGCATCGTGCCTTAAGGTAAATTGCAGGAACTTTCCGTACCAAAAATAACTTTATTTAAAAGATTTAAATTACTTTTGAAAAAAATTTACTCTGAACAAAAATTAGATTTTTCAAAAACTATAAATTTGACAAAATTTACCTTTATTTGAAAAAAAAGACTTTGAAGAAAAATTTATTTTGAAATATTTTGGAAATTCTGAACTTTTTTTCAAAGCAATCGTACTGCTTTAACTGCATAGAGACAAATATCAAAGCGCGGATAAACATTGGTACGGAATCCATAGGAATGTGAACAAAATTTATCATTATCTACAAAATATTTAAATAATTTGATGTGCAATGTCTAATGATCATTTTTGACCGCCAAATGGCATTTTTTTTTTACTTTTTTTACTAGATTTCCGAAACCGCTAGACCTGCTTTCATGAAAATTGATCAGTTCTTTCACTTGTTAATACAAGTAAAATGTTTTTTGAATTACTCAAATCGGACGCTCCATTCTCTTAGAAACTTAGTTACCGTTTTTGGGGCACTTTATGCCCCATATCTTCGGAACGGCTAGACCTGCCTTCGCCAAAAACTGATCAGCATGTCTCCTTATCAAGACGAATCGAATGTTTTTTGAATTATTCAAATCGCTTCATCCGTGTTCCCGAAATCGTCGACTTTTAATATAATTTTAAATAAATTTCTTAAACATTTTCTTCGTATGTGTTTCTGTATATGTAAAATCTTATTTGCTGAAGAAAGTCATACAAATTATTTTAAGATTCTTCCAAACGAGTAAGGTTCTCACACAAAAAATAATTGGTTAAAACATTTATTTCTAATTATATTTGAAATGCTATTCTGAATTAAAAATTTGTTACAAAGAGCTTTTTGTTTTTCGAAAAGGAACTGGAAATGAAAAATACTGGGAATGTAGTTTTTGATTTAGTTTAGAGTTACTGCAGAGCTTTTTTACGAGCTTTTGGAGCTTTAATATCTTCAATATTCACTTAACAGTTAAGGATACGTTTTAATATTATACAAACTAGGTAGTTTGAAGTTTTCAGTAAAATTATTAGGCCTTAAAAAGATTTGATTCAAAATATCCGTGATAACCTATAAAATCTTGCTAAACAAAATCAAAAATTATTTTATGGTTCATCTTTTAAAAAAAAAATGTTTAAAACTTATTTCCTGCAGATGTTTGAAATGCATATATGAACAAAATAAATTTCGTTACAAAGCTTTACATTTCGTGAGAAGAAACTGAATATGAAAAATGCTTTTGGAAAATATAAGAATAATTTTTGCATTTGAGCTTATTAAATTTATTAGATTAATAATTAATAGAATTGCATAACATTATAACAAGGCTCAGAATGTTAATAAACAAATGTTAATTAGATAACTAATTAAGTTCATAAATTGGAACTTTGATAAAAATCATTTACAAAAACTGCATGTATACATAAAATTTATAATGTTTGACAAATTATATTGAACTAACAAAAATTGTACTAAAAAAATGCAATAAATGAATAGTGTTTTTTTTGTACCGTTCTTATATTTGAACTCAGTTTGAATAAAAAGGTTATATTAATAATTTAGTGAAATACATACAATCTTCCGTTAGCAAAAATGAATTTATTCATCACAACTTTAACAATCGCTGAATTTAAGTATGATGATCTCTATTATCTATGTGGCGACCAGAACTTTTTAAATAAAAAAAAATAATTAAAGAAATTGCGATGTCAAGAGATCACGTGCATAAATCCAACCTGGGTAATTAAATTCAAATTATGAATACTAAGAGAACTGTTATGAAAAATTAGTTACATCGAGTCATAGACACATAATATCCATTTGGAAGTGAATACTACTGCCTTTTTTTTGAATAGCTATAATTAAAATTAAAAATACAAAAAATACATTGATGTATTGGCATTAGTTTAACGTCACAGCCAAAATGTGTTTAGGAACTTGTTTAAATTTTGATTCAACAGTCGTAATAAAATATAAAAATTACGAATTAGTTTGAGTTTGGGGGGAACGAACCCTATGAAAAATAATCTTCAAAAAAAGAATTATCCAAAAGTCAGTATAAGATAATATTTAAGATACTTGAAAATACTTTGAATTATTTGAACAGATTTTTTTAAAAAATGCAAACATTTGAGAATTGTAATTTTTTTTCATAATCTTTCCGCTGCCACCAAGGGATAAAACTTTAATTGATGAAGGAACAAGATCAGAGACGCGTAAAGAGCTGGCTAATTAACGGTTTCCTTAAATTAAGGATTTATTATAGCTTGTATTTCCAGCTATAAAACAAGATTAAATTAATAGAACGCGGTAAAAGCACATACATTTACACGCCGGACACATGCACCATAAAGTATAAACTGCAATTTAATATACATACATTGTAAAATACAGTTATGTATAAAACAAATTTGATTAAATCCGTTTTATTCCTACAATTCCTTTATGCGTATAAAAATATGTAAAATCCTAGAAACTGATAAACGATGGCTGGTAAAACCCAAAGAGTTGTCCTACCTTTAAGTGATGAATCAAATCACCGTGGATAGATATCTTTGAATAATTGTTTAAAAATCATTTAAATTACTACAAATTCTGTAATACTGATGATTTTTTTATTGATCTATAGAGAAAATTGATGCTTGACACATCAGGCAGTCTACTACATATAAGCATTCAGACCTTTAACTACTAGGCCCAAGTAAAATTCGTGTCAGTTTATAAAATATGAACAACAAATATTGTTGCTGTCCAAAATGGGTATACCAATTCGAAGCCCATTGCTCTAACCACTAATATAATTTATATCCTCAATAACATAGGCTTTCTACCATCTTATGTCCTGACAACTTAATGTTTTTCGAATATCCACCGCCAATTTACATACTGATTATATATTACTATGCTCCTTTTTTAGTTAAGATTTCCTTTTCATGAAATAATTACTTTCATAAACGACTATAATATGTTAATAACAGCTATAACCTAATAAAGTGGCAACAACCCGACGATTTCTAGTATCATAAAACATGCAAGAATAGCGATAAAATCCATTTAAAACCACGATGTAAATTATATTGTATTAATTAAACGCATCTCATATAAATTGATAGTTATTCACTATAAATAAACTTAACAGATCGTTAGGAAATTCTGATATCCATAACTTGGTGTTAACCACAAAATTGCCATTGCAAGATCAAGAAACCAAATGTACTACTTTGGGTAGACTACCAGTACTAATAAGAACCACAAGTTCGATAATTTTATCTCAATTATAATTATAATTGATAGTAATGCATCTATTCTTCAGATCTCCAACACCAACATTATTGATGCTATTAATGTTAAATTTATTTTTCTTGGATAATTACTGTATTTGTATGATGAAACAGGAAACGGAAGACTTTTCAATCACACGGTTTTGTGATATTGTGACTCTTATTAATATCAGTACATTTACCCACTTAAGTACGTTGACTTTGAAAACTTGAAAGAAATTGAGACATCAGGAATCACCATAATAATTTATCTAGTAAATAAACCATTGTTAACTTGGCGAAGGGCAAGTTATAGTAATGGCAAAAAAAATTGAAAATACGTTTCAAAACCTTCTGAACATTTTGGCATACCTTAGAAAAAATGGATGTATGTGTATGTGTATGTGTGTATGTGCGGATACAAATTTTAGTCGACGATTTCGGGAACACGGATGAAAAAAACATTCGATTCGTATTGATAAGGAGACGTGGCTGATTAGTTTTTGGCGGAGGCAGGTCTAACCGTTCCGAAGATATGAGGAAAAAATAGCCAAAAACGGTAACTTAGTTTTTAGGAGAACGGAGCGTCCGATTTGAATGATTTAAAAAACATTTTACTTGTATTTTCATGAAGACAGGTCTAGCGGGTTTGGAGATCTAGTGAAAAAATGCCAAAAAAAACGGTCAAAAATGACCATTAGACATATGCACATCAAATTATCAGATATTTTAAACAAATTTTAACAATAAGTATAAATTTTGTTTGCATTCCTATGGGTTCCGTACCAATGTTTATCCGTTAGACGGCGACGCGGCGTTTACGCGCTTCGATATTTCGTTTCTATGCAGTTAAAGCAGTACGATTGCTTTGAAAAAAAGTTCAGAATTTCCAAAATATTTCAAAATAAATTTTTCTTCAAAAAGTTTTTGTTCAAAAAAAGTAAATTTTTCTCAAAAATCTAATTTTTTCGAACTAATAATTGCAGAAGATTCGGCAGCATTCACGGAGCTGCATTTAATTTTTCAGACCAAAACTGTGTTCATTACTAAAACAATTATGTATTTTCACCATGTTCAATTATTCTGAAAATATTTATGCAATAAAGAACTGCATTTCATCCAGATTCTATTACAATCAGCTGCTCCTCGTGGAATCTCAATACCATAAATTTTATGTGGCAGAATGAAGCGCGCTCGCATATAAATGAATTTACGGCCGGTATTTACAATTTTAACTACGACATTAATTAAAATGTATTCATGTTCGAGTAAACTTTGTAATCTTACATATAAATAGTCGGTTCTGTGTTTTATTTTCGACTTCTTAAGTAATTTATTGCGCTAAACCCTAAGAGAGATATTTAATGGTGCACTCAAAATTACACGTATGGAAACGTCTGTTCGAGAACGCATTCTGTCACATAGAAATTTTATAAATAGATCTTTGAGGCGATTCCTAAATTTGGAATCTCCAGAATACAAGTTCAATAGACTTCTAGAAATGAAAAAAATAGCGGAAACTCGGTTTTCGGTGTGCTCGAAACTAAAATAAGAAAGATGGTTTGTTTTTCTTCCTGTTGGAGATTTAAATAAGCTTGGTTGGAAATTCTATGTTTCAATAAATTAATCCTCGAAATGCACAATTAGGTGCAAGTGGAAATTTGCCTTAGGTACAACTTCCATTTAACTAACCAACTAGATCAGTACCAAATATTGCTATCGTTTATAAATTTTGATAAAATAAACTTTTATAAAGACCCATATATTTTATGGATGTTCGTTAAGACCTCTATCCGAAAGTTTCACCAAAATCATCTAAAATCTAACAATTACGAAAAAAAACTACTTGGCCAATCTTCATCCAAAATTCAAAACGGTTACAACTGATGGGTTTTAAATTAGTAAAATGTATCCAGGACTTTTTGCGCAAAAATATAAATATTTTACACTTTTTTATTAGTTATAGAGAAATGGGTGGACCCGATCGTTTCTTAAACCTTGTGAAATTCAACAAAAGAAAATAAGCAAATCAGATTTTCTGGCAAAAGCAAATTTTAAATGAAAAATTAAAAAACAAATCTTGTTAATATTACTCAAAGTATTTTAATTTAATTAAAACAATCACTTCGGTGCTCAGAATTTAATTAAAACGAAAAAGGTGAAATATTTGTTTTTTTTTTAATAATTAAAGCTTAGTCATTTCTATTTGCTAGCAGATACATATTCAGTAATTTCAATTTACTAATTTTGAATTATTAATTGCACTTAATAACATGACCTATGGCAAAATAATTATATTTTATCGCAAAAGATTGTTCACCGCTAAAATTAGAAATTTTTGACACACATTCTTTAAAGACTTGATTCATGTACACGTTTTTTTGGATATATTAAATTCAATTAGATAAATGAAATAAAGAATATACGTATATTTAACTCTTAAGAAAGGGCAACCCAATGAACAACCACATTATATGAGTAGATTATGCTAGATGTTGCAGCAATGCCCACGAGAAACTATTTTGGCTCGAGATAATTGATATCTATTACAAAATGCAAATCTGTTGTACTGCTTGATATCGAGCTGACAGAATTTAGGATTGAACAATGGCAAAGTTTGTTAAGACTTGATTCAAGTACACATTTTTTCCATATATGTTCAATAAGATAAATGAAATAGGTAAAATTATTTATACGTATTTTGAGCTCAAAAAAGGGCAACCCAATGGACAACATATAATGTTGGCGTATGTATGTTGCAGCAATGCCCACAAAATACGATTTTCGCTTGAGATAAGATAACTCAAAGTGCAAATCTGTTATACTGCTTGATACCGAGCTGGACGAGGTCAAGATCGAACATTCATAGCAACAACGTTACAAAATGTATATATTACGATTCAGTTACATAAAAACTTTACTTTATTACCATACTGCAATTAAATAAACTTATTAATTAATACATATGCAGACGTCTACAATAATAAAAAACCAGCAGTAAGCCTGCATTATATTTTTTTCATCTTATTTTATGTTCTAAATTACCATCTGTAATAAAGAGTATCACAATGACTGTATACAACAGAGAAAATTATTCCACATAAACCCATTATGATGGTACATATTATAATAATAGGCTTTTTATGAATAATTATGGGTCGAACCTAACAGGAACTTATAACTTTCATTTGTATTATGAAGAAATATTAGTCGGATAATGTAGATGTTAAATTAGTTGTATTTATCATGTTTGCTACGAGTAATCATAACAATTGCTTCTGGAAATCGTAATTTTATTATGAAGGGTAATTTGAAACAGGCTTAGTATATTTTTGAATTGTAACATTCATAAAAACAATATTGTGAAAACAATAAAAACGAAATTGTACTAAAGTTTGTTGGTAAAAAAAGTATGTCCATTAACTATGTTAATACCATTCAAAGCCAAATAATTGTAAGAGAGCATAAGAAAATTTATTCTAATATGGTCAACTTGTGTTGCCACATCACTCCTGGTTTTGAATTTTTAATTTTTCATCACTTAAAAAAATATTAAGGGAGTGATGTGGCAACACAAGTTGTCATGTCGGAATAATCTATAATATTTATTATAATTTTTATGGAACTAATCATTTGAAGCATTATTATAAACATTACATAAATATTCTATGCAAATAATTAAAGTGTGAAGATTTATGCATCACATTTTGAATTGAACTTGAAATAGTTAAAAGAAAGCAATGTCATAAGTATAGATATGGTTCTAAAATCATCATAATTCATTTACAAGTTAATGTCTCGTTACAAACCAGCATATAAAATTATCAGAACTATTCCCGTTCGAGATAACCATAATAAATCTTACTTAACCATGTGTTTCATCTTCCCCTGACAGAAAACATAGTTTTTTACAAATGTCAAAACATTGACTTAATTATTTTTTTTTTAATTTTGAATTATTTTTGTAAGTGTAAGTAAAGAAAGTTCTGCGCGCAGCTGTTCAATTCAAAAATAAAACCCGTATGAAATTTTGGACAAGTGTAAATTTAAAAATAATTTATATAATAATGAAATAAAAATTTATACTAAAATAATGTAAATAAAGTAATACTTTATACTTGTTTATCTATGAGTAATACTATTGTGGTGGCAATGACCTAAACAAAAATTTTATTAACGAAACACAACAAATTTAAGAAAAATGGTTGGAATGAATATTGGATTGCATTTATTCAATATACAATATGATTACCAATCATATTACGAATGAAAATTTTATTCAATGTATTGATTTAAGTAATTCGATATTCAAATAAAAAATTAATTATAAATTCTATGATTAACCACAATTTGCAAAAAACATAAAAAGACTAATAAATTCATTTATAAATGGCATGCGAAGGTACCCACAAAGTTTGTTTTATTTAGAACAAATAAAATACAATTTACAAAAAAAAATTAAAATACTGTTCAATCGATCTTTAACTTGATTTATACAGTACTAGTTGTATTTTTTTTTTAATTAAGGCAAAAATATTGATGGATTTGTGTCGATAGTCATCCGGCAGGTGTTATTGTTCTCTCAAGCATTAAGGTGAGTTCTAATTAAATGATTCAGTGATTTGCTTCAATTTTAAATCATTTTCAAAATGAGAGAAAAAAAAGTAAATATGGGATGAATTTGTATAAACAAGCAATTAACAAAATTTTAAGAATCAGATGAATCGCATTTAAAAATTTTAGTACAGCCTTAACAGGTATGCAAGAGGTAACCGAGATGAATAATAGAACTCAGGAATTTTGTATAAAAAACTATACAAAACTTTGTATAATTTATAACACTTAATTTGTTGAATAATATAATAAGTATAATTAATGAAATAAAAAAATCAGCAAACGTTACATCATCAGTATCAAAATGTAAATGTAGTAACAAGGAGAACCTGAAGTCTATTCTTCTGCGATTTTGTTTTGCATGGTGATCAAGCATCATAGTTTAAAATAGTATAGGCCTAGGCGAAGTGGATTAACTATAAAATTTAACTTTATAATTAAAATTTACGTACGCCTACAGTATTAACATATCTCGATAACTCACAATAAGCCTGGCATACTTAGCTGGACTAAAATCATAAATTATAACTTAGAATTCCAAAGATTAATAAATATAGCAAAATAGTTATATCGTTATGAAAATAAGAGCAATTAAATTCGAACGGCTAAAAAAACTTAATAGGTATAATTAAAAAATAATGTTATAAGTAGGTATTATTTGCAGTCAAATTATCAACAGTCGACAATGAATCACTAATTTTACTTCATGTTTCTCCAAATGATGTGCTTCTATTATCAAAGCATATGTAACTTTTTCAACCTTTACCTACTATAAATTAAAACCACAGCTTCCCAAGACACGTTTTATGATGTTTTTTTACGGAGAAATTTACGTTGCAGTGTTTTATTTTCCATGATTTATCCTCTGTGAGGTTTCTAGCTCATAAAATATTACCACAAGAAAACGTTATTTATTACCTTATTGAGTGTAAATGAAATAAACCACAAATCAGAGGTAAATTTGTGAATAATCAAATATAGTCAATAAATGGAATTAGGATCCTCGTGGCCTATTGGCTAAGGAAACAGATATGAGGTTCACCTTGGACAACCTGATGTCAACATCAGTGACATCAGTTTTTACTTGAAAATATAAATAGTAATATGTTTTAAAATGAAAATAGCATTTACCTAACATTGCTGCATCATCAGTGTCAAAGAAATTGTAGTAATAAATTCATCAGGATTAGGACAAACATTTGGGTTACTATTTATAAAAGACAGTCGTCCAAGACGTCAACACAACAAGCTAGTAGAATGTATGAAGTTCTGATTGCAGTTAAAAATAAATAATTAAAATTACTGACCAAGTATTTCTAAAGATATAAAAATATCTTGCTTATTTCAGATCAAAATACCTATTAATAATCACATCCAAAGAGATTAAGCGATTACTGCGTTATCAACGCAAATACTTTATCATTCCACGCATATGTCTGATTATAATTTCATTTACTTATTTATAATGACTGACGAACAAAAATGATTGATAGTTATGTATTATTTTTTATTTATTTTTGCAGTTCTGGGAAATTATCTCCGAAGAACATGGTATCGACCCAAGTGGCATTTATCACGGCGAGAGCGACCTTCAACTCGAACGCGTTAGCGTCTACTACAACGAGGCTTCTGGTGAGAAAAATATTCATTAATTCGATTTTTAATAATAAAAATTATTTGTAAATGATGAAAATTTAATGGATTTGTTGTGAAATGTGTTGAAAATGTGGCTAAATTTGGCAACGTTGTATATGTAATGTATACACGAAATGCAACAAAAGTATCTTGGTGCATCAACTTGCTCCAGGAGGGCTTGATAAAATTAGAAAATAATCGATTGTAATGCTAAGCAAAATATAATAGAAAGAACGTATAAATAAATAATGAGTTGTACAGATAGTAATTGTTTCAGCAATGTTTTGTAAGTTACTTTTCTAATTCTAATTTACCAATTGAATTGGCATTCGATTTAGACCTGAGTACCTACTATCAAAATTTTGTAGATGTCCATAATGGAAAGAAAAGGAGCAAATATTAAAAAGAACTTTCCTAATTGGCTTAAATATAAAAATGCATTATTACTATTGGTAGATTTAAAAAATCATTATACCACTAAAAAAAACAATTTTCAAGTTTGTGAAGAGATCCTAGAAACAACTAGATAGTTTAAGTAAATTTAGTTTAAGCGATCTAAAATATTGATTTTCATAAAACAATGTATTATTATTTGGTGTGCTTGAAGTCGAATTCAAAATATTAGTATACACCTAACTAAAATGTTTTCGCATTTTTAACTACTCTGGCGAACTTGTTATCAAGCAGTAATAACAGTAATAATGCAATTAGAGATTAAAATTTTTAAATATGATCAAAAAGTAAAAATAGCATTTCGGGGGCATTGCTAAAATTTTCACATCAGTATTAGAAATATATTTGACGAACAATCAGAAAGAGAATTTGTTGGGTGTCAACCATTGAGTTGCCATCTTAAACTAACTCGAGAAATTATCACAATAACGTATAGAAAAGATATATCTCAAAATAAAGTTTTCTGGATTCGACAACTATTTTGGCTAGCTTGTTATCAAGTACTAATAACAGACTAATTAGAGATTAAAAAATTCAAATACGATCAAGTAAAAATAGCCTTTCGGAGGCATTGCTATAAATATTCACATCAGTATTAAAAATAATTTAATGAACTATCAGAAAGAATGGTCAACTATTGGGTTGCCTTATTAAACTAACTTAAATTATCACAACAACTTATATGAAACAGATAGTTTTCATTAAAATAAAATTTTCTGGATTCGACAACTGTTTTGGCTAGTTTGTTATCAAGCAGTTATAACAGACTTTGATATAAATCGCAAACATGATCTAGTGTGAAAATAGCCTTTCGAGGGCATTGCTATATATATATATATATATATATATATACATCAGTATTAAAAATATTTTTAATGAATTATCAGAAAGAGAATGGTCAACCATTGGGTTGTAGTCTTGTACTAACTTAAGTTCTATACAACGTACAGAACATATAGTTCTCATTAAAAAAAATATTAGTTGTGAAAAAATATTAAATTCATGAAATTGTCATTTATAAATAAATAAAATAAATATATAAAATAACCAAATTGTTTAAAAATCCATGGATAGATATCTTTGAAATCATAAATAAAAATAAAAATTACTCTCTGAAGAAAAATTATTACCACCTCGTATAAGTCAAGATTATACGCTGACTAATTTTCACATCGTAAATCAAGAATCAGAAGCTGGTAAAATAAAAAACAAACATCTATATTTTATTGTGTAAAAAGTCCTATGGGCGTATATAGTTAGGCTATACATGCCTCATTGAAAACCTGCTAATAGATAATATACAAAATGAGTACCTTCAGAATAAAAGCAAATATTAATTGTAATTAGAATCTGTATAGTAAAGGTGTGCATATAATTGACAACTAGGATGTGCTATCAATTGGAAACATGGATTCCTATTTCACCGTTATTTAAAAAGCTATGATAGATTGATAAATTATATATATAGGAACAAGTTGATGTATCATGGGGTCCCGTATGGAACTAATTGCATTTATACGGGCTTTTGCATATATAATAAATTTGTATCGATAAATAGATGATTAGGGTTGAGATAGATTTAATATAAACATTTAGATAATTGATTCTTAATCTACAAAATATACTCGTAATCGTAACACAAACCGAAGTTCATCGAGTAAAGGGCCTGAACCAAACTCTAGTATCGCCATCTAATATTTTATAAAATCTTAAATTTGATTGTAATAGAACAAAAATAAATTCATGCTAGCAACTGATTACTAATTTTAAATAAAAATTAGTTATAAAAATTCTAATTCTCTGTTCTCACTACATTCTTAAAAATTTGGAAGGCAGAAGTTCTGAAGAGCCTCAAATTCGAATTAAAAGTCTTGTGAAAATATATTTAAAAAAAATTGTTAATGTTAATGATTTTTCAATGACTTGAGACTTTAAATAAACATAATTTGGTAACATTCTAAAATTCAGTTTTTAAAATGTATACTAGATTCTAATTTAGGTATAAAAAGTTTATCAAAAAAAAATAAATGCAGGTATTTGTTCTACTAGAAATTTTGTAATCAAATATTTCTATATCTTCGGAAGAAAACGATTTTTTAATTAATTTGTTTAAGAATAAATTAATATTTAAATATTTCTAGATCTTCCAAAACAAATACAAAAAATGCTATTTTTGAATTAGCTAGTAAATAAGAGCATTTACTTTTTAATCTATTTTGTTAAAACTAATAAAACCGAGAAAGTCGATTCTCCAATTTGTCTAAGCATAGTTTGATATTTAAATATTTCTAGATTTTCCAGGGATTTACAAAAAAGTAAATAAAAGGTACATACTAGATTCTAATTCAGGTATAAAGTTTATCCAAAAACTGCAATGAAAATTTCAAGTGGTTTGTAATTGTATTACGTTTGTTTTGAAAAAATACGGTGTTTTTGATCTGTTAGATTTTTGGTATTTAAATATTTCTAGACCCTCGAGAGGAAACAAAAAAAATTTTTATTTAGGTAAAAAATTATAGCATTAATTTTTTAATTTATTTTGATAAAACTAAGAAAACCAAGAAAGTCGTTTGTCCAATTTGTCTAAGCATAGTTAGATAATTAAATATTTCTAGATCTTCCAAAATAAATACAAAAAATGCTATTTTTCAATTAGCTAGAAAATAAGAGCATATACTTTTTAATCTATTTTGAAAAAATTAATAAAACCGAGAAAGTCGTTTGGCCAATTTGTCTAATAGTTTAAAATATTTAAATATTTCTAGATCCTTTCGACAAAACAAACAGTATTTTTTAATTAGCTAGAAAATAATAGCATTAATTTTTCAATCTATTTGGAGAAAACTAATAAAACCAAGAAATTTGATTTTAAGAATGGTTTTTACAATTTATGCCGGAATTCTTGTTTGCAAATCGTATTTTTCATTGAATAAAGGATGTTACAGAAACGCATGAATATTATTAAAATAAAGGAAAATATATTTAAAAAAAATAGTAAAAAAATCTATATAAAATTTTAGTAAAAATACATAATACTTATTGAGGGAACAACCAATCATTGGAGAACCCATGACATTAAATTCAAGGTACATATTACATAATATGTATTAAAATACGTGATAATCATTTTACAAAATTCTCATTATTTTCGATGTGAAAATCAGTCTGCATATGACTTGTATAATATAAAAACAAATCGAAAAAAAAAATCACAATTTCTATGATATCAATTAGTTCGATTATAAAAAAATCTCTAAGCCTATTAGTAAGT
This sequence comes from Ctenocephalides felis, assembly GCF_003426905.1. Lineage (NCBI taxonomy): Eukaryota > Metazoa > Arthropoda > Insecta > Siphonaptera > Pulicidae > Ctenocephalides > Ctenocephalides felis. The sequence continues at coordinate 7,769,979 of NW_020539724.1, read as the reverse complement.
ACTTAAGTGATTCTCTTATTCCATAAATTGTTGACATTTATTCACACACAGATATATAAATATGCAGGAATATGCAATATTCTGAGAGGAATCGTAAAATTGAAATTCTGAAGTCCGTGGAAGAGTTGAGACTGTGCCTTTTTATGAGTAATATATTACTGCGTGCAATCGTGCAATGGAATGCAGGGATATTTCTTTGATGTTTGGTTTATTTCTGTATTCTATGTACATCCAGATGATATACATTATATATATATATATATATATATATATATATGTATATTACACTTTATATTTGGAATTACTTGAAGACCACTTGCATTCGACTACACTCGCTCCACTCACCAGAAAACCGAAAGATTTGTTTACTAATATTTGCTTTGTTCATCCGAGTGGTTATTACATATGTATATACATAAATTTTGAAATAAAATGAAGACAATATTGACAGAGGTTTGCAAAATTACAAAAAATCCATAATTATTCAATTCGTACAAAATGCAATCAAAAATTTATTGATCTAGTTGATCTTCCACATCACGTGACAAATCAGTGACTTCCAACATGCTCCCATAAAAAAATTAAAATATGGCAGTTTTATATATGTAATAATAGTTTCATTTATTTAATATCTAAATCGAAATTGACATACTTAAATTTTTGAAAAATCAGTTGCATTCAAAGAATCAATGCTCAATAAACGCAAAACAAAAACCTATTACAAGACGAATATCATTCTTTGCATCAACATTTATTATTTTATTAAAAAAATTACGATGAAATCATTTAAATTTTAAACGAGTTTCATGTGGTTAAGTAGTAGATGATATGGCATTTGCATTAGATGTTCTATGTTCGATACCCGCCTCGGACAGCCTGAGTCAAGCAATAGTGATATCAGTTTTCAGTGGGATTATAGATAGGAATTTGTTTTTTAATGAAAATAGCCCTTGCTTAGCATTGCTGCACCAATAAAAAATTCATCAGTATTACAGAAACTGTAATAATAGAATCATAAAGAGATAGGATAACCATTTGGGTTGTCATCTATAAAGTCACGTGGTTCAAGAAGTCTGATCGTCGAATTCTTTTTCCTTTGAAAATATATATAAAAAAATGACTTGACTTTAGAAACAATTAATCGGTATTACAAAAATTGTAATAATAGAATCATGAAGAGATAGGATAACCATTTGGGTTGCCATCTATAAAGTCACGTGGTGTTGGAAGTCTGATAGTCAAATGCTGATCGCTTTTGAAAATATAACAGAAATTGTAATAATATAATTATGAAGAAAAAAGACAACCATTTGGGTTGCCATCTATAAAGCCACGTGGTTTTGGAAGTCTGATAGTCAAATGCTGATCGCTTTTGAAAACGTAACAGAAATTGTAATAGAATCATGAAGAAAAAAGACAACCATTTGGGTTGCCATCTGTAAAGCCACATGGTTCAAGAAGTCTGATCGTCGAATTCTTTTTCCTTTGAAAATATATATAAAAAAATGACTTGACTTTAGAAACAATTAATCGGTATTACAAAAATTGTAATAATAGAATCATGAAGAGATAGGATAACCATTTGGGTTGCCATCTATAAAATCACGTGGTGTTGGAAGTCTGATAGTCAAATGCTGATCGCTTTTGAAAATATAACAGAAATTGTAATAATAGAATCATGAAGAAAAAGACAACCATTTGGGTTGCCATCTATAAAGGCACGTGGTTCAAGAAGTTTGATCGTCGAATTCTGTTTCCTTTGAAAAAAATATATAAAAAAATTCTGTGACTCGAAGAATAAAATTACAATTACATTTCTCACGACTTACAAATTCGTCGTTCTAAATTACAGAAAGGACTATTATAAAAATGTCAGTTTCTTCAATAATGCCAAAGAAAAAAAATTATCCGTGCGTCTATATCTATCTTGCAGGAACTGATTACAGTAACATAGAAAATCAGAGCGGAAATAATTAATTCGCAAAGAAACACGTCTTATCGGCGTATATCTTAATTTATTTTTTAATTAAAACACTAACAGATTTACCGACATACAAAAAGTGTTAGAAATAAGGCAAACTTCCTGAACAGATGATTAAATGATATTTGTAATTTGTAATAGATACATAATTTATTACTGTGACACGGAGGTAGATAAATTATAATTTTTTGTATCAGTGGTCATTTAATTGGTAACGCAATGAAAAAGGGAATCATAACAAATGAGAAAACTTCTCAAAAAAAAAATTCAAACTAATTATTTTTTTGAACTAAAAGTTTAGATCAGAATAAAAAAATCTTTAAATTGAAGGAATTCACGTTAAAAAATACAAAAATTGTGAAAATGTAAAGACATCGACTCAAAATTTCACGTTTATTTAAACCAGTATCAAAATAATTTTTAATGAAATGTAAGATTCAAAAAAATAAAATAATTTGAAATTAAAATCAATTTATCATTACTAATATAGTTACAAAGTAACTTCAATTATTGGAATATTCCAAACGTGCTTCATATTTTTATCAAATGCGCAGTTAATATTGCCGAATTTCTCGAGGTCATTTCTATGAATCATTCTAGAAGTCTGCCTGTGTCAGTAACGATTGCATAATACATGCATTCAAAACAATGCAAAGTCGACCATGTTATTCAAATTGTATGAAATTTTATCAAACTTCAGTTTCGAATGCACAAAAGATCACAAATTGTGAGCACAAGGTGATCCGACAGAAATCCACCCAACATTTTCAAATCCAAAAAATAAAAATTTTATTTAATTCGCAAGTAAAGGGTTTTGGAGATCAATGTTCCAGTTCACAAAAAAAATGTATAAAATAAATTATAAATCCTACCTTGCTTTCTGCAAGTAGATCGGAAACTCATCATGGCGTCCTCCAAAATCGGAAGTACGCCATTGTTCAAAGACACGTAATATCAATTCCATTTGCATTTACTCTCACAAAAAAATCAATTAGTTTCACCACTTATTCGGAAAATTAAAAAAATATATTAACTATGAAACGAAATTTCAGAAATATCTAGAACAAATCACTTGCTCGGGTAGTTGGCGCGCAAATGGACGACGCCAAAAAACATGTGCTCAACCACAAAGGGTCATTGTGCAAATATTAGGCAAAAATGGCGGAAGATATCACCACGTTGCAAATATAGAATACCTTCCCATTACCATCATGATCACCCAAGCCAATTTCAATCTATTATAATTCTATTTAATTCGCAAGTAGAATAATTTCGATTTCAGATATGCAACTCCCTAATATCATTATAATACCGACGCATTAAATAAAATTATAAATCCTACCTTGCTTTCTGCAAGTGACTCGAACTCCATCATGGCGTCCCCAAATCGGATGAAAGTCCATTCCAGTAGACCGACATTATTAAATATTTACATGATCAACTACATTTACGTTCACTTACAAATCAATGGAATTTGAAAATTACACCACTTCATCGTAAAAGTTAAAAAAAAAAAAAAAAAAATTAAATATCGAACTAAATTTCAGAAATATGTCGAAGCACTTACTCGTGTGGTCGGCAGGCAAATGGACGAGCGCCAAACAGCATATGCTGAAGGACAAAGGGCAAGTGTCCAAATATTTGTCACTAAGGCCAGCAGATGTCAGCACAATTTTGCAAATATAAAATCCCTTCCAGGGGCAATTTTATAAAAACCAATTCAGAGCAAAATTTCTAATCATTACTCTAAATTGGTTTTTATAAAATTGCCCCTGGAAGGGATGTTATCTTTGCGAAATTGTGCTGGCATCTGCTGGCCTTATTGACAAATATTTAGACACTTGCCCTTTGTCCTTAAGCACATGCCGTTTGGCGCTCGTCCATTTGCCTGCCGACCACACGAGTAAGTGCTTCAACATATTGCTGAAATTTAGTTCGATATTTAATTTTTTTTTTCAACTTCTACGATGAAGTGGTGTAATTTTTAAATTTCATTGATTTGTAAGTGTACGTAAATGGAGTTGATCATGTAAATATTTAATAATGTCGGTTTGCTGGACTGGACTTTCATCCGATTTGGAGACGCCATGTTGGAGTTCGAGGTCACTTGCAGAAAGCAAGGTAGGATTTATAATTTTATTTAATGCATCGGTATTATAATATTAGGGAATTGCATATCTGAAATCGAAATTATTTTACTTGCGAATTAAATAGAATTTTCTGATATTTGAACTGTTGATTGAAATTGGCTTGGGTGATGATGATGGTTAATGGGAAGGTGTGTTATATTTGCAATATGGTGATATCTTCCGCCATTTTTTCCTAATATTTGCACAATGACCCTTTGTGGTTGAGCACATGTTTTTTGGCGTCGTCCATTTACGCGCCAACTACCCGAGCAAGTCTTTTGTTCTAGATATTTCTGAAATTTCTTTTCATATTGACTTTATTTTTTTAATTTTCCGATTAAGTGATTTTTTTGATGGCGTACTGGATCTCCATCCGATTTTGTAGGACGCCATGATGAGTTTTTGATCTACTTGCAGAAAGCAAGGTAGGATTTATAATTTTATTTTATACATTTGTTTTTTTGTTAACTGGAACATTGAACTCCAAAAGCCTCTACTTGCGAATTAAATAAAATTTTCATATTTTTGGATATGAAAATGCTGGGTGGATTTCTCTTGCTTGTGCTCACAATTTGTGATCTTTTGTGCATTCGAAACTAAAGTTAGATAAGAATTCATACAATTTGAATAATATGGTCGGCTTTGCATTGTTTTGAATGCATGTATTATGCAATCGTTACTGACACAGTAGGGCAGACTTCTAGAATGATTCATAGAAATGACCTCGAGAAATTCGGCAATATCAACTGCGCATTTGATAAAAATATGAAGCACGTTTGGAATATTCCAATGATAAATTGATTTGATTCTAATTTCAAACTAATTATTTTATTTTGTTGGATCTTACATTTCATTTCAAATTATTTTGATACCAGTTTAAATAAACGTGAAATTGAGTCGATGTCTTTACATTTTCACAATTTTTGTATTTTTTTTATCGCACAAACGTGAATTCCTTCAATTTAACGCATTTTTTAATTTTTATCTAAACCTTCAGTTCAAAAAAATAATTTGATTTTTTTTTTTGAATATCTTATTTCATTTGGTATGATTCCTTTTTTCATCGCGTTACCAATTAAATGACCACTGATACAAAAAATTATAATTTATCTACCTCCGTGTCACAGTAATAAATTATGTATCTATTACAAATTACAAATATCATTTAATCATCTGTTCAGGAAGTTTGCCTTATTTCTAACACTTTTTGTATGTCGGTAAATCTGTTAGTGTTTTAATTAAAAAATAAATTAAGATATACGCCGATAAGACGTGTTTCTTTGCGAATTAATTATTTCCGCTCTGATTTTCTATGTTACTGTCATCAGTTCCTGCAAGATAGATATAGACGCACGGATAATTTTTTTTCTTTAGCATTATTGAGGAAACTGACATTTTTATAATAGTCCTTTCTCTAATTGAGAACGACGAATTTGTAAGTCGTGAAAAATTCAATTGTAATTTTGTTTGTAGAGTTACAGAATTTTTTTATATATATTTTCAAAGGAAACTGAATTCGACGATCAGACTTCTTAAACCACGTGGCTTTGTAGATAGCAACCCAAATGGTTATCCTAACTCTTCATGATTATATTATTACAATTTGTTATATTTTCAAAAGGGATCAGCATTTGACTATCAGACTTCCAAAACTACGTGGTTTTATAGATGGCAACCCAAATGGTTGTCTTTTTTTCATGATTCTATTATTACAATTTCTGTTATATTTTCAAAAGCGATCAGCATGTGACCATCAGACTTCCAAAACCACGTGGCTTTATGGATGGCAACCCAAATGATTATTTCATCTCTTTATGATTCTATTAGTACAATTTTTATAATACTAATTGAATCAAATCATATTTTTATATATATTTTCAAATAAAACAGAATTCGACGATTAGACTTCTTAAACCACGTGCCTTTATAGATGGCAACCCAAATGGTTGTCTTTTTTCTTCATGATTTTATTATAATTTCTGTTATATTTTTAAAAGCGATCAGCATTTGACTATCAGACATCCAAAACCACGTGGCAACCCAAATGGTTATCCAATCTCTTTATGATTCTATTATTACAGTTTCTGTAATACTGATGAATTTTTTTTCGGTGCAGCAATGCTGAGCAAGGGCTATTTTCTTTAAAAAATAAATTCCTATATATATTCCCATTGAAAACTGATATTACTATTGCTTGACACCACACTGTCCGAGGGCAGGTATCGAACATAGAACTTCTGATGCAAATACCATATCATCTACTACTTAACCACATGAAATTTATGTAAAATTCAAATGATTTTATCGCGATTTTATTTTAATAAAATAAAAAATTTTAATGCAATGAATAATATTCGTCTTGTCATAGGTTTTTGTTTTGAGTTTTTTGAGCATTGATTCTTTGAATGCAACTGATTTTTCAAAAATTTAAGTATATCAATTTCGATTTAAATATTAAATAAATGAAACTATTATTACATATATAAAACTGCCGTATTTTAATTTTTTATGGGAGCATGTTGGAAGTCACTGATTTGTCACATGTTGTACTAGATAACTAGATCAACAAATTTCTATAGATTGCATTTTGTACGAATTGAAGAATTGCAGATTATATAAATCTGCAAACCTCTATCATCATTTATATATATACATTTAAATTAAAAATTTATGTATGTACATTAGGGTGGCCCTTAATATGGACATTTTCGAATTTTGTTGCTCCCGAGGACTCAAATGGTTCCAAATTGATAAACAATTCTTTGAAGTTTTAGTTTTTAATATTGTCTTTTAGATACAGCACAATTCAAAGTTTTGTATGGAAATAGCATGAAAAAATTTTCAACTAGCTGTAAGTGGAATTCTGTCTTAAGGCAATTAGGGCATCGTGCCTTAAGGCAAATTGCTGGAACTTCCCGTACCAAAAATTATTTTTTTAAAAACGTTCAACATTTTTGAAAAAAATTTACTTTGAAAAAATAAGATTTTTGAGAAACTATAGATTGGACAAAAAATTACTTTTTTTTGAAATTTTTTTTAAAAAAAAAAATAATAAAAAAATTTTTTTTTTGAAAAAAAATTTTTTTTTCTTTATTTTGACATATTGTGAAAGATCTGAACTTTTTTTCAAAGCAATCGTACTGCTTTAACTGCATAGGGACAAAATATAAAGCGCGTAAGCGCCGCGTCGCTGTCTAACGCATAAGCATTGGTACGGAACCCATAGGAATGTTAACAAAATGTATACATATTTTTAAAATCTCTATAAAATATCTGATAATTTGATGTGCATATGTTTAATGATCATTTTTGACCGCCAAATGGCTCATTTTTTTACTTTTTCCTCCATATCTCCGAAACCGCTAGACCTGCCTTCATGAAAATTTTATCGATTCTTCATCTTGTCAATACAAGTGAAATGTTTTTTGAATTATTCAAATCGGATGCTCCGTTCTCTTAAAAACTGAGTTACCGTTTTCGGCACTTTTTGCCCCGTATCTTCGGAACGGCTAGACCTGCCTTCGCCAAAAACTAATCAGCACGTCTCCGAATCGAATGTTTTTGAATTATTCAAATCGGTTGATCCGTGTTCCCGAAATCGTCGACACACACACACACACACACACACACACACACACATACATCCATTTTTTCTAAGGTATGCCAAAATGTTCAGAAACCTTTGAAACGTAAAGATATATAAAAATTTTCATTTTCGATTTTTTTGCGATTACTATAACTTGCCCTACGGGAAGTTAAAAATTTTGCAGAGCGTCTAATTTTCAATAAAAAATGACACGAATTTCCACTTTTAATTCATTTGTCGCTAAGTTATACCTAAAATATTTTTTTTTTAATTTTCAAAATATTTTCCATGCTATTTCCATACGAAGTTTGATTGAATTGCGCACTATCTAGAAGTTAATATTAAGAGTTAAAACTTTCAGAAAATTGTTTTTTATCAATTTGGAACCATTTGAGCCCTTGGGAGCAAGGAAATTCGAAAATGTCCATATTAAGGACCACTCTAATGTACATAATGTCATAACCATTCTGATAAACGAAGCAAATATTAGTAAACAAATCTTTTGGTTTTCTGGTGAGTGGAGCGAGTGTAGTCGAATGCAAGTGGTCTTCAAATAATTCCAAATATAAAGGCATATATATATATATATATATATATATATATATATATATATATATATATACAGTAGGACTCCAATTATCCGAACTCCAATTATCCGAACTCCGACTATTCGAATCGCCGATTATCCGAATCACTTTCAGAAAAATTGTCCAAAAAAGTCTAAGTGTGCTATTATTCTTCCACCAGCAAAGCCAGTGTAGGCACATTGTTTGTTTTGATTTGACGGAGATGTTTACAAAACAATGATTTTTATATCTAAACTTGTACATAAGTACATTTTATTTATATTTAAAACATGTGAAAATGTCATGTTTCTTTCATTTAATACAATAAAAAAAATAGTGCAATATCAATACGTAACTTTTTTTTCTCTCCAATGGCAATTTTAAAAACAAACTCCGATTATCCGAATATTTGATTATCCGAATGGGTCCCGGTCCCCATTAATTCGGATAATTGGAGTTCTACTGTATATATATATATATATATATATATATATATATATATATATGCCTTTATATTTGGAATGTACATAGAATTGGCGAATATATATCTGGATGTACATAGAATACAGAAATAAACCAAACATCAAAGAAATATCCCTGCATTCCATTGCACGATTGCACGCAGTAATATATTACTCATAAAAAGGCACAGGCTCAACTCTTCCACGGACTTCAGAATTTCAATTTTACGATTCCTCTCAGAATATTGCATATTTCTGCATATTTATATATCTGTGTCTGAATAAATGTCAACAATTTATGGAATAAGAGAATCATCTAAGTACTTGCTAATTGGCTTACAGATTTTTTTTATAGTCGAACTAATTGATATCATAAAAATTGTGATTTTTTTCGATTCGTTTTTACGTTATACAAGTCGTCATATGCAGACTTATTTTCACATCGAAACTGAGAATTTTGTAAAATAATTGTCTTATACCATAATATATATTATGTAATACCTTGAATTTCATGTCGAGGGTTCCAATGATTGGTTGTTCTATCAATAAGTATATGTATTTTTACTAAAATTTTATATAAGTATTAAATGAATTTTTTTACATATTTTTTTAATACTTTTACCTTTTTAATATTTTTACCTTTTTAATAATTACATTGCGTCTTAGCTAACATCCTACCCTCTTCATTAAACAAAGAAGGTAATGATTTGCGAACAATTCCAGTAAAAATTTTAGAAACCATTTTTACAATTGAATTTTTTGGTTTTATCTTTCTCAAAATAGATTAAAAAATTAATGCTATCATTATCTAGCTTATTAAAAAATACTTAATTTTTTTCGGGAGATCTAGAAATATTTGAATATCCAACTATTCTTAGACCAATTGGACAATTGACTTTCTCAGTTTTATTAGTATTTCTCCATATAGATTGAAAAAATAATGCTATTTTCTAGCTAATCAAAAAATACTATGTTTTGTTTAGATGATCTAGAAATATTTAAATATTTTAAACTATTAGACAAATTGGACAAACGACTTTCTCGGTTATATTAGTTTTTTCAAAATAGATGCAAAAATTAATGCTATTATTATCTAGCTAATTAAAAAATACTTATTTTTTTCGGGAGATCTAGAAATATTTGAATATCAAACTATTCTTAGACAAATTGGACAATCGACTTTCTTGGTTTTATTAGTTTCAACCAAATAGATTAAAAAGTAAATGCTCCCATATTTTAGCTAAATAAAAAATAGCATTTTTTTGAATTTGTTTTGGAAGATCTAGAAATATTTAAATATTAAACTATTCTTAAACTAATTAAAATATATTCGTTTTCTCTCGAAGATATAGAAATATTTGATTACAAAATATATAGTAGAACAAATACTTGCATTTTTTATTACAAAATGTAATAGAACCAAAAAACTTGAAATTTTCATTGCAGTTTTGAATAAACTTTATACCTAGTAGTATATGCTTTTTAAAAACGAAATTTTAGAAAGTTTTCAAATTGTGTTCATTTCAAGTCTCAAGTCATTGAAAAATCATTAACACTAACAGTTTTTATATATTTTCACAAGACTTTAAATTCAAATTTAAGGCTCTTCAGAACTTATACCTTCAAAATTATGTAAGAATTACTACATTCACGGAGTATTAGAATTTTGATTACTTATTTTATTCGAAATTAGTAAGCAGTTGTTACCATAAATTTCAGTTATTTTTGTTCTATTAAAATAAATTCTAAAATTTTAGACGATTCTAAAATTTGGCTCAGGCCCTTTACTCGAGGAACTTCGGTTTGTGTTACGATTACGAGTATATTTTGTAGATTAAGAATCAATTATCCAAATGTTTATATTAAATCTATCTCAACCCTAATCATCTATTTATCGATACAAATTTATTATATATGCAAAAGCCCGTATAAATGCAATTAGTTCCATACGGGACCCCATGATACATCAACTTGTTCCTATATATATAATTTATCAATCTATCATAGCTTTTTAAATAACGGTGAAATAGGAATCCATGTTTCCAATTGATAGCACATCCTAGTTGTCAATTATATGCACACCTTTACTATACAGATTCTAATTACAATTAATATTTGCTTTTATTCTGAAGGTACTCATTTTGTATATTATCTATTAGCAGGTTTTCAATGAGGCATGTATAGCCTAACTATATACGCCCATAGGACTTTTTACACAGTAAAATATAGATGTTTGTTTTTTATTTTACCAGCTTCTGATTCTTGATTTACGATGTGAAAATTAGTCAGCGTATAATCTTGACTTATACGAGGTGGTAATAATTTTTCTTCAGAGAGTAATTTTTATTTTTATTTATGATTTCAAAGATATCTATCCATGGATTTTTAAACAATTTGGTTATTTTATATATTTATTTTATTTATTTATAAATGACAATTTCATGAATTTAATATTTTTTCACAACTAATATTTTTTTTAATGAGAACTATATGTTCTGTACGTTGTATAGAACTTAAGTTAGTACAAGACTACAACCCAATGGTTGACCATTCTCTTTCTGATAATTCATTAAAAATATTTTTAATACTGATGTATATATATATATATATATATATATATATATATATATATATATATATAAAGCAATGCCCTCGAAAGGCTATTTTCACACTAGATCATGTTTGCGATTTATATCAAAGTCTGTTATAACTGCTTGATAACAAACTAGCCAAAACAGTTGTCGAATCCAGAAAATTTTATTTTAATGAAAACTATCTGTTTCATATAAGTTGTTGTGATAATTTAAGTTAGTTTAATAAGGCAACCCAATAGTTGACCATTCTTTCTGATAGTTCATTAAATTATTTTTAATACTGATGTGAATATTTATAGCAATGCCTCCGAAAGGCTATTTTTACTTGATCGTATTTGAATTTTTTAATCTCTAATTAGTCTGTTATTAGTACTTGATAACAAGCTAGCCAAAATAGTTGTCGAATCCAGAAAACTTTATTTTGAGATATATCTTTTCTATACGTTATTGTGATAATTTCTCGAGTTAGTTTAAGATGGCAACTCAATGGTTGACACCCAACAAATTCTCTTTCTGATTGTTCGTCAAATATATTTCTAATACTGATGTGAAAATTTTAGCAATGCCCCCGAAATGCTATTTTTACTTTTTGATCATATTTAAAAATTTTAATCTCTAATTGCATTATTACTGTTATTACTGCTTGATAACAAGTTCGCCAGAGTAGTTAAAAATGCGAAAACATTTTAGTTAGGTGTATACTAATATTTTGAATTCGACTTCAAGCACACCAAATAATAATACATTGTTTTATGAAAATCAATATTTTAGATCGCTTAAACTAAATTTACTTAAACTATCTAGTTGTTTCTAGGATCTCTTCACAAACTTGAAAATTGTTTTTTTTAGTGGTATAATGATTTTTTAAATCTACCAATAGTAATAATGCATTTTTATATTTAAGCCAATTAGGAAAGTTCTTTTTAATATTTGCTCCTTTTCTTTCCATTATGGACATCTACAAAATTTTGATAGTAGGTACTCAGGTCTAAATCGAATGCCAATTCAATTGGTAAATTAGAATTAGAAAAGTAACTTACAAAACATTGCTGAAACAATTACTATCTGTACAACTCATTATTTATTTATACGTTCTTTCTATTATATTTTGCTTAGCATTACAATCGATTATTTTCTAATTTTATCAAGCCCTCCTGGAGCAAGTTGATGCACCAAGATACTTTTGTTGCATTTCGTGTATACATTACATATACAACGTTGCCAAATTTAGCCACAACATTTTCAACACATTTCACAACAAATCCATTAAATTTTCATCATTTACAAATAATTTTTATTATTAAAAATCGAATTAATGAATATTTTTCTCACCAGAAGCCTCGTTGTAGTAGACGCTAACGCGTTCGAGTTGAAGGTCGCTCTCGCCGTGATAAATGCCACTTGGGTCGATACCATGTTCTTCGGAGATAATTTCCCAGAACTGCAAAAATAAATAAAAAATAATACATAACTATCAATCATTTTTGTTCGTCAGTCATTATAAATAAGTAAATGAAATTATAATCAGACATATGCGTGGAATGATAAAGTATTTGCGTTGATAACGCAGTAATCGCTTAATCTCTTTGGATGTGATTATTAATAGGTATTTTGATCTGAAATAAGCAAGATATTTTTATATCTTTAGAAATACTTGGTCAGTAATTTTAATTATTTATTTTTAACTGCAATCAGAACTTCATACATTCTACTAGCTTGTTGTGTTGACGTCTTGGACGACTGTCTTTTATAAATAGTAACCCAAATGATTGTCCTAATCCTGATGAATTTATTACTACAATTTCTTTGACACTGATGATGCAGCAATGTTAGGTAAATGCTATTTTCATTTTAAAACATATTACTATTTATATTTTCAAGTAAAAACTGATGTCACTGATGTTGACATCAGGTTGTCCAAGGTGAACCTCATATCTGTTTCCTTAGCCAATAGGCCACGAGGATCCTAATTCCATTTATTGACTATATTTGATTATTCACAAATTTACCTCTGATTTGTGGTTTATTTCATTTACACTCAATAAGGTAATAAATAACGTTTTCTTGTGGTAATATTTTATGAGCTAGAAACCTCACAGAGGATAAATCATGGAAAATAAAACACTGCAACGTAAATTTCTCCGTAAAAAAACATCATAAAACGTGTCTTGGGAAGCTGTGGTTTTAATTTATAGTAGGTAAAGGTTGAAAAAGTTACATATGCTTTGATAATAGAAGCACATCATTTGGAGAAACATGAAGTAAAATTAGTGATTCATTGTCGACTGTTGATAATTTGACTGCAAATAATACCTACTTATAACATTATTTTTTAATTATACCTATTAAGTTTTTTTAGCCGTTCGAATTTAATTGCTCTTATTTTCATAACGATATAACTATTTTGCTATATTTATTAATCTTTGGAATTCTAAGTTATAATTTATGATTTTAGTCCAGCTAAGTATGCCAGGCTTATTGTGAGTTATCGAGATATGTTAATACTGTAGGCGTACGTAAATTTTAATTATAAAGTTAAATTTTATAGTTAATCCACTTCGCCTAGGCCTATACTATTTTAAACTATGATGGTTGATCACCATGCAAAACAAAATCGCAGAAGAATAGACTTCAGGTTCTCCTTGTTACTACATTTACATTTTGATACTGATGATGTAACGTTTGCTGATTTTTTTATTTCATTAATTATACTTATTATATTATTCAACAAATTAAGTGTTATAAATTATACAAAGTTTTGTATAGTTTTTTATACAAAATTCCTGAGTTCTATTATTCATCTCGGTTACCTCTTGCATACCTGTTAAGGCTGTACTAAAATTTTTAAATGCGATTCATCTGATTCTTAAAATTTTGTTAATTGCTTGTTTATACAAATTCATCCCATATTTACTTTTTTTTCTCTCATTTTGAAAATGATTTAAAATTGAAGCAAATCACTGAATCATTTAATTAGAACTCATCTTAATGCTTGAGAGAACAATAACACCTGCCGGATGACTATCGACACAAATCCATCAATATTTTTGCCTTAATTAAAAAAAAAATACAACTAGTACTGTATAAATCAAGTTAAAGATCGATTGAACAGTATTTTAATTTTTTTTTGTAAATTGTATTTTATTTGTTCTAAATAAAACAAACTTTGTGGGTACCTTCGCATGCCATTTATAAATGAATTTATTAGTCTTTTTATGTTTTTTGCAAATTGTGGTTAATCATAGAATTTATAATTAATTTTTTATTTGAATATCGAATTACTTAAATCAATACATTGAATAAAATTTTCATTCGTAATATGATTGGTAATCATATTGTATATTGAATAAATGCAATCCAATATTCATTCCAACCATTTTTCTTAAATTTGTTGTGTTTCGTTAATAAAATTTTTGTTTAGGTCATTGCCACCACAATAGTATTACTCATAGATAAACAAGTATAAAGTATTACTTTATTTACATTATTTTAGTATAAATTTTTATTTCATTATTATATAAATTATTTTTAAATTTACACTTGTCCAAAATTTCATACGGGTTTTATTTTTGAATTGAACAGCTGCGCGCAGAACTTTCTTTACTTACACTTACAAAAATAATTCAAAATTAAAAAAAAAATAATTAAGTCAATGTTTTGACATTTGTAAAAAACTATGTTTTCTGTCAGGGGAAGATGAAACACATGGTTAAGTAAGATTTATTATGGTTATCTCGAACGGGAATAGTTCTGATAATTTTATATGCTGGTTTGTAACGAGACATTAACTTGTAAATGAATTATGATGATTTTAGAACCATATCTATACTTATGACATTGCTTTCTTTTAACTATTTCAAGTTCAATTCAAAATGTGATGCATAAATCTTCACACTTTAATTATTTGCATAGAATATTTATGTAATGTTTATAATAATGCTTCAAATGATTAGTTCCATAAAAATTACAATAAATATTATAGATTATTCCGACATGACAACTTGTGTTGCCACATCACTCCCTTAATATTTTTTTAAGTGATGAAAAATTAAAAATTCAAAACCAGGAGTGATGTGGCAACACAAGTTGACCATATTAGAATAAATTTTCTTATGCTCTCTTACAATTATTTGGCTTTGAATGGTATTAACATAGTTAATGGACATACTTTTTTTACCAACAAACTTTAGTACAATTTCGTTTTTATTGTTTTCACAATATTGTTTTTATGAATGTTACAATTCAAAAATATACTAAGCCTGTTTCAAATTACCCTTCATAATAAAATTACGATTTCCAGAAGCAATTGTTATGATTACTCGTAGCAAACATGATAAATACAACTAATTTAACATCTACATTATCCGACTAATATTTCTTCATAATACAAATGAAAGTTATAAGTTCCTGTTAGGTTCGACCCATAATTATTCATAAAAAGCCTATTATTATAATATGTACCATCATAATGGGTTTATGTGGAATAATTTTCTCTGTTGTATACAGTCATTGTGATACTCTTTATTACAGATGGTAATTTAGAACATAAAATAAGATGAAAAAAATATAATGCAGGCTTACTGCTGGTTTTTTATTATTGTAGACGTCTGCATATGTATTAATTAATAAGTTTATTTAATTGCAGTATGGTAATAAAGTAAAGTTTTTATGTAACTGAATCGTAATATATACATTTTGTAACGTTGTTGCTATGAATGTTCGATCTTGACCTCGTCCAGCTCGGTATCAAGCAGTATAACAGATTTGCACTTTGAGTTATCTTATCTCAAGCGAAAATCGTATTTTGTGGGCATTGCTGCAACATACATACGCCAACATTATATGTTGTCCATTGGGTTGCCCTTTTTTGAGCTCAAAATACGTATAAATAATTTTACCTATTTCATTTATCTTATTGAACATATATGGAAAAAATGTGTACTTGAATCAAGTCTTAACAAACTTTGCCATTGTTCAATCCTAAATTCTGTCAGCTCGATATCAAGCAGTACAACAGATTTGCATTTTGTAATAGATATCAATTATCTCGAGCCAAAATAGTTTCTCGTGGGCATTGCTGCAACATCTAGCATAATCTACTCATATAATGTGGTTGTTCATTGGGTTGCCCTTTCTTAAGAGTTAAATATACGTATATTCTTTATTTCATTTATCTAATTGAATTTAATATATCCAAAAAAACGTGTACATGAATCAAGTCTTTAAAGAATGTGTGTCAAAAATTTCTAATTTTAGCGGTGAACAATCTTTTGCGATAAAATATAATTATTTTGCCATAGGTCATGTTATTAAGTGCAATTAATAATTCAAAATTAGTAAATTGAAATTACTGAATATGTATCTGCTAGCAAATAGAAATGACTAAGCTTTAATTATTAAAAAAAAAACAAATATTTCACCTTTTTCGTTTTAATTAAATTCTGAGCACCGAAGTGATTGTTTTAATTAAATTAAAATACTTTGAGTAATATTAACAAGATTTGTTTTTTAATTTTTCATTTAAAATTTGCTTTTGCCAGAAAATCTGATTTGCTTATTTTCTTTTGTTGAATTTCACAAGGTTTAAGAAACGATCGGGTCCACCCATTTCTCTATAACTAATAAAAAAGTGTAAAATATTTATATTTTTGCGCAAAAAGTCCTGGATACATTTTACTAATTTAAAACCCATCAGTTGTAACCGTTTTGAATTTTGGATGAAGATTGGCCAAGTAGTTTTTTTTCGTAATTGTTAGATTTTAGATGATTTTGGTGAAACTTTCGGATAGAGGTCTTAACGAACATCCATAAAATATATGGGTCTTTATAAAAGTTTATTTTATCAAAATTTATAAACGATAGCAATATTTGGTACTGATCTAGTTGGTTAGTTAAATGGAAGTTGTACCTAAGGCAAATTTCCACTTGCACCTAATTGTGCATTTCGAGGATTAATTTATTGAAACATAGAATTTCCAACCAAGCTTATTTAAATCTCCAACAGGAAGAAAAACAAACCATCTTTCTTATTTTAGTTTCGAGCACACCGAAAACCGAGTTTCCGCTATTTTTTTCATTTCTAGAAGTCTATTGAACTTGTATTCTGGAGATTCCAAATTTAGGAATCGCCTCAAAGATCTATTTATAAAATTTCTATGTGACAGAATGCGTTCTCGAACAGACGTTTCCATACGTGTAATTTTGAGTGCACCATTAAATATCTCTCTTAGGGTTTAGCGCAATAAATTACTTAAGAAGTCGAAAATAAAACACAGAACCGACTATTTATATGTAAGATTACAAAGTTTACTCGAACATGAATACATTTTAATTAATGTCGTAGTTAAAATTGTAAATACCGGCCGTAAATTCATTTATATGCGAGCGCGCTTCATTCTGCCACATAAAATTTATGGTATTGAGATTCCACGAGGAGCAGCTGATTGTAATAGAATCTGGATGAAATGCAGTTCTTTATTGCATAAATATTTTCAGAATAATTGAACATGGTGAAAATACATAATTGTTTTAGTAATGAACACAGTTTTGGTCTGAAAAATTAAATGCAGCTCCGTGAATGCTGCCGAATCTTCTGCAATTATTAGTTCGAAAAAATTAGATTTTTGAGAAAAATTTACTTTTTTTGAACAAAAACTTTTTGAAGAAAAATTTATTTTGAAATATTTTGGAAATTCTGAACTTTTTTTCAAAGCAATCGTACTGCTTTAACTGCATAGAAACGAAATATCGAAGCGCGTAAACGCCGCGTCGCCGTCTAACGGATAAACATTGGTACGGAACCCATAGGAATGCAAACAAAATTTATACTTATTGTTAAAATTTGTTTAAAATATCTGATAATTTGATGTGCATATGTCTAATGGTCATTTTTGACCGTTTTTTTGGCATTTTTTCACTAGATCTCCAAACCCGCTAGACCTGTCTTCATGAAAATACAAGTAAAATGTTTTTTAAATCATTCAAATCGGACGCTCCGTTCTCCTAAAAACTAAGTTACCGTTTTTGGCTATTTTTTCCTCATATCTTCGGAACGGTTAGACCTGCCTCCGCCAAAAACTAATCAGCCACGTCTCCTTATCAATACGAATCGAATGTTTTTTTCATCCGTGTTCCCGAAATCGTCGACTAAAATTTGTATCCGCACATACACACATACACATACACATACATCCATTTTTTCTAAGGTATGCCAAAATGTTCAGAAGGTTTTGAAACGTATTTTCAATTTTTTTGCCATTACTATAACTTGCCCTTCGCCAAGTTAACAATGGTTTATTTACTAGATAAATTATTATGGTGATTCCTGATGTCTCAATTTCTTTCAAGTTTTCAAAGTCAACGTACTTAAGTGGGTAAATGTACTGATATTAATAAGAGTCACAATATCACAAAACCGTGTGATTGAAAAGTCTTCCGTTTCCTGTTTCATCATACAAATACAGTAATTATCCAAGAAAAATAAATTTAACATTAATAGCATCAATAATGTTGGTGTTGGAGATCTGAAGAATAGATGCATTACTATCAATTATAATTATAATTGAGATAAAATTATCGAACTTGTGGTTCTTATTAGTACTGGTAGTCTACCCAAAGTAGTACATTTGGTTTCTTGATCTTGCAATGGCAATTTTGTGGTTAACACCAAGTTATGGATATCAGAATTTCCTAACGATCTGTTAAGTTTATTTATAGTGAATAACTATCAATTTATATGAGATGCGTTTAATTAATACAATATAATTTATATCGTGGTTTTAAATGGATTTTATCGCTATTCTTGCATGTTTTATGATACTAGAAATCGTCGGGTTGTTGCCACTTTATTAGGTTATAGCTGTTATTAACATATTATAGTCGTTTATGAAAGTAATTATTTCATGAAAAGGAAATCTTAACTAAAAAAGGAGCATAGTAATATATAATCAGTATGTAAATTGGCGGTGGATATTCGAAAAACATTAAGTTGTCAGGACATAAGATGGTAGAAAGCCTATGTTATTGAGGATATAAATTATATTAGTGGTTAGAGCAATGGGCTTCGAATTGGTATACCCATTTTGGACAGCAACAATATTTGTTGTTCATATTTTATAAACTGACACGAATTTTACTTGGGCCTAGTAGTTAAAGGTCTGAATGCTTATATGTAGTAGACTGCCTGATGTGTCAAGCATCAATTTTCTCTATAGATCAATAAAAAAATCATCAGTATTACAGAATTTGTAGTAATTTAAATGATTTTTAAACAATTATTCAAAGATATCTATCCACGGTGATTTGATTCATCACTTAAAGGTAGGACAACTCTTTGGGTTTTACCAGCCATCGTTTATCAGTTTCTAGGATTTTACATATTTTTCTACGCATAAAGGAATTGTAGGAATAAAACGGATTTAATCAAATTTGTTTTATACATAACTGTATTTTACAATGTATGTATATTAAATTGCAGTTTATACTTTATGGTGCATGTGTCCGGCGTGTAAATGTATGTGCTTTTACCGCGTTCTATTAATTTAATCTTGTTTTATAGCTGGAAATACAAGCTATAATAAATCCTTAATTTAAGGAAACCGTTAATTAGCCAGCTCTTTACGCGTCTCTGATCTTGTTCCTTCATCAATTAAAGTTTTATCCCTTAATGGCAGCGGAAAGATTATGAAAAAAAAATTACAATTCTCAAATGTTTGCATTTTTTAAAAAAATCTGTTCAAATAATTCAAAGTATTTTCAAGTATCTTAAATATTATCTTATACTGACTTTTGGATAATTCTTTTTTTGAAGATTATTTTTCATAGGGTTTGTTCCCCCCAAACTCAAACTAATTCGTAATTTTTATATTTTATTACGACTGTTGAATCAAAATTTAAACAAGTTCCTAAACACATTTTGGCTGTGACGTTAAACTAATGCCAATACATCAATGTATTTTTTGTATTTTTAATTTTAATTATAGCTATTCAAAAAAAAGGCAGTAGTATTCACTTCCAAATGGATATTATGTGTCTATGACTCGATGTAACTAATTTTTCATAACAGTTCTCTTAGTATTCATAATTTGAATTTAATTACCCAGGTTGGATTTATGCACGTGATCTCTTGACATCGCAATTTCTTTAATTATTTTTTTTTATTTAAAAAGTTCTGGTCGCCACATAGATAATAGAGATCATCATACTTAAATTCAGCGATTGTTAAAGTTGTGATGAATAAATTCATTTTTGCTAACGGAAGATTGTATGTATTTCACTAAATTATTAATATTGTGACAATTGAGGGGTTGAAGCCCCCTTCTTGGGGTATGCAATGGCTGCCAAATATATTTTAGCCTTGCAACCCCGTTACGAAGGGGTTGCTTCAACACTCCAATCGCCCGCTAAAGTACCTGTAATTACCTGTGGGGGTTAGTAGCTACTATACGAATGAAACCAAGATTACTTTTATAACTAAATCTATTAAAATAATTAATAATACATTCCGCATGTATTTGTGGAACATGACCGTACTTGCATAAGGTCATGTTCCCTAACTAATACCACTTATTCTTATATCATGGTATATATGCTTATATGGAGATATGAGGGTATGGGGGAGAATAGCTACAACTTATAATTTACATAATCTGACCTTTAAGCTGGACCTGTCTTGTTGCACAACACACACACAACTAACACTAACGTATCCCAAGGCGTTCGCCTATGGGATACGTCTTCGTTGGCTCTAACTTCTTAATTGCCAGGATCTCCGGAGCGTCTCTCTGATGGACCCCAATAACCAATAGATAGTTAGGGGTAGTGGTAGGGCTGTGTACCCTGGGGTTGACGACTATCAGGCGACAATAATTATCAATACGACGATAATTATGATTATCGTCACACGCCCCCCTGTCACACCAGAGCCGCCCTCGGCTCTAAAAATTGTTGCTACTTTCCAACGATGTTTGAGGTCCCCGTAGCGGTATCCATAATTGTTGGGTGTACGTCCAGAGCCTGGTTTACTAAATGTGAATTTGAACGTAGACTGTAGTTGTGGGTGTGTGCCTTCAGTAATTGTGCTTTCGGCCAGATATATGACGTATTGGGTTCCTAACTAGCTATTCCCCCATTTGTTAACAAAGAAGGTTGATGAACAACAAACAAAAAGAAATCAATAATTAACATCACAAGTATTCAATAAAAACATATATAAATCGACAACCATAATCTTTAAAACAAATATCAAAACTAAATTTATATATGGGTCAATTTGACCTTCAACTTGAAACTTGAACTTAATTAATTTTGTTTTCCAAGAGCTCGTGTTTGAAAAAAAAACTGTACTTATTTGAACTTCAAATCGCGATGTTATTTAAATTAGACACAAAAGAAAAACTACCATTTATACATAATGCTACAATACAAAAAGAAAAATTACACGTGGAAAGATTAAGATGTTACTAAAAAGAGAACGTTTTCTTGTACAATTTTTTTTCGGAACACGCTATCTTGAAAACAAACCTAACCTATGTGTGTGTGCTGTTCCCTATTATCTTGGTTGTAGTATTAGTTATTACGAAATAAACGTAACCCGAAATCTAAATTAGTTCGCCAGAATCGATGAGCCCGATGATATGGACAATATGGAGTAACGCGTGGAAAAACATAAACAATTAACTAATGTGACGATAAACAATTGAAAATTTATTTACATTTGCTTTAAACTAAACTCGATTACTTAAATCACTAAATGACTAACGAGCGCGACATTTACAGTAATTCAGCCTCTACTGGTGTGATTGCCCCCCAAACACAAGACCACAGATGGGGGCTAAGATCTAGTTATCCTTCTTGCTCCCCCCCGCAGCGCCCCAACCATAATAACACTAGACCGACCGCTTATGCCCACCCAAAAACAATGGCACTTACAATCACCTGTGTAAGCGGGACACACCCGGAGTTCCCCAGCTCGGCACAAGGGCCCTCCAATGTTGCCCCCTTCGCGGGGAAATGGCGACGTGCGACCTATGGCGCCATTCCAGTCTCACTGAAGGTACCTTCTTAAACTATTCCCAAAATCACTCAATATAATACTCATAATAATTCGACGGCTGCGGGTTTGATTAAGGGCGGTTTCCCCGATTGAAACCGTACGCGTCCATCGATTCGGACACCTCAATGGTCCTCGCTCGTGGACAACTGGGCCCAGCTTTAAACAATAATATTCTCATATCTCATATACACATAACAAAAACGTACATCCGATATGGCGTCCCGATATAAGCCTGCAGACTTATATTTATATAATCTTGTTGCAACAACCTACTCTCCACAAACAAAAATCCCACTATAACTTCTTTGCACCATGACGACTAAATATCCTAACATATTCTAAAACTTAATTCTACAACCTATCTAAGGGAGGGGGAGGGGAATCTTAAGACTAAACCTTATATTATTATTATTTTAAAAAAAAGTAAATGATTTTTTTCTCAATCATATACTTCTACGCCGAAAAAATCTTTTACTCTACAAAAATGAATCATGTCGTATCAATCTAATTTCTTATGAAACGAGCCCGGACGTTTCATGCCCAAGCGTTACTGCTTGTCCCGGCCGCTCGGACTAAAGCTACGTCAACCGACGGCCGAGTTGCCTACGGTATAATCATATACAAAAAAATTGAAAAAAGGACTATTGAAAATAAAAATTAAAAAGGATGGTAAATGCTACGACACGATCCTTCAGTTTATATAAACTAACTCATACTTATACTTGATTCTGAACATCAAGTTTGCCCTATCTCTACTACCCACACATGTTTCTCTCGATTATTCCTTTCTTACTTTATTTCATTAATTTTATTTGCCATATCGGACCCCTTAATCGGGATTGGGCGGTCAAAAACACGAGCCAATAACTATTGACGAGACGGAATTAAAGTATTTTTGATAAAAAATCAAATCGTATTTTGTCCATATAAAAGGGCATCACGAAAATTTAACAAAACACCGACGGTATAAACGGGGTAATACACTACAAACGTTCGTTTGGTTTGATTTACGGTGACATCAATAAACAAATAAACACGACGAAAATAATAGTTTGCATTCAGTCTTAATCATTGTCATACTTTACAGATATAAAACTATTATTTAATCATATATGAACAATAGGGCCGCCATAACACATTTAACTTTTCAACTTTGCCCTCTATACTCTCAATACTTTGTAACTTGTAACAAAGTCTATAAAATCTATCCGTAAACCAAACCAAACCTTTCGCGACGTACGGCTAAAAAAACGACATAACGATATATATAAATATAAAAAAAACATGATTCGAATATAATAAAATGGCGAACAAAGCGGATGGTGCAATAATGATGAATAGGATAAAAATAGTAAAATTAACGAAGTTACGCGTATGATATAAAACTAATTTATAATGGAATAATAAAACATTAAAATTAACAAGAATTAGGCAAATGTGAAGAAAAAAACTACTTGATCAAAAAAAAAAAAAAACTGTGAAAGAGTGTCACTGGCCGTTCTAGCTGTATGACGCACACAACTAGAGCGTTTATCCAACCGTCGGGTACAGGTCCGTACTTGGCAAGACCGAGTGAAACCCTTACCAGTGTTCCTGCACCCGCAGAGATATGACTTCTAAAAGACACTTTGTGCCTGCAATCTGCTCTAATTAACGAAGGTTGGCTAGTCCTTTCGTTACCGTGCCGCATACGATGTATAACTGGACTGGTCGCGATAGCCGTTGTAATCGTTATGCAAAGAAATCATATCCCAATCCTACTATTAGTAATAGGATCGGTCGGATAAAGCCGCGAATTGAGCACCAGTCAATGGTGACCCGGCAGAACTGAGGCCAACATTAGTACGCGTAACAATAAAAAAGAGAGAAAACAGTTAAAAAGAAAAACATTATCAATAATCAAATTATTAAAACTAATAATCATAATCAAAATTATTAAAACTAATTCATTATTGCATCATCTTAAAAAAAACACGAAAATACACGAAAATATTCAACGTTAAAATATTAAGTAAGAAAAAAAAAACTATACTAATACTACTAACCAATTACTCTATACCTATTGATTACACAACAATCCAGCTGGTCAGATATGAATAGTATGCCTATGTTTCAATAATTTGAAAAAGTTCTCCTCAGTTAAATCAGGAATAAAACAAATTCGATTCGGCACTGTCTGCTTGGCTCAACAAACTTTGACTCTCTGCACGCGTTTCGTACGCGCCAAACATCTCACCCCGTGAGTTTCTCAAAGTTCTTACACTTTTACACATAGGCACGCTAGTCTTTATGCTAATTCTCCCCCGTAAAGTTACTTAAAAATAAAACCAACGATAATAGCAATTTGTTAAAACTTGTTAAATTGCTAATCCTACACTTGACTAACAAAAGTGACAAAAACTTGACTTATTCGGATAAGTTTCAAAAACTTTTAAACTCATTAATTTATTATAAAATAATTTTTAACTTAAATTAAATTTTTCTATATAAAATAAAAAGTCAAAATTCTTATCTTATGAATCTAGTTGAAAAAAAAAGTTAACAAAATTTTTTTTTTTTTTTTTTAGCTAAACTCTCATAAGAGTTTAAGTAATTTGCCAACGATAACATAAAAAAGAAAAACAAGTTCTTTTCTAGTAAACGTTAACATATTTAGAGAATCCTAACTATTTAATCTATATAAGTAAAGAAAAACTTAATATTTTTTTACAACCCTTTAGGTCTACATAATATTCTGAACCAATAATTAAAAAAAAAAAATCACAAATAAGAAACAGACTTTTTTTTTTTTAAAAGAAAATTCATGGTAGACCTTAATTTAATTAAATTATCCTAACTATTTTATTCATAGCGCGTAAAAGTAAAAAGTAATCTTGCCTCATTCGTCTTCAAAATCGACAAATTTGGTAATTACAGGGTTTGTTAACAACCGCGAATAAAAAGAAATCTAAATAAAGAATAAATGAAAACCGCTAAACCTATTTGTGTTTATCTGTACTTATATCCGTACTTATGTTTAAAAATATTATTAAAAATGACAACAAAATGCATTATGCGCGCGAACATTTTCAAACCGTTTAACAATCACTGAGTGTGAGTATAAAATTTTGAACTTGTACACCATGTCTGGGTCGCGCACAGACCAGGTCAAAATCACTTAAAAAAGGATACTTGAAAGTTAAATTTCTCCGAAAAATGGCCATGTGTTTTGCGTGACCGCGCGTATGTGCGCTAGAGTGTACAATATTTGAGCTTACTAGAAAAAATA
The DNA here is from genome assembly GCF_003426905.1 of Ctenocephalides felis. Taxonomy (NCBI): domain Eukaryota; kingdom Metazoa; phylum Arthropoda; class Insecta; order Siphonaptera; family Pulicidae; genus Ctenocephalides; species Ctenocephalides felis. The sequence continues at coordinate 7,744,341 of NW_020539724.1, read as the reverse complement.
TATTCGACTATTGGAATATTATTTTAGAAAATTAAAAATATTTTTGTGGATATATTACCGCAATTTTTATAATAGAAAGAATAAAATGAAGAAAAATAAATTGCAATTACATCTACGATTATATGAATTTATAATTTTTATTTTATTTATTTATTTTTTTATTGCTTACTATTCAAACATAATAATGTAATAATTTGTAATACAGTAAAACAAAATTGGGGAGAAAAAAAAAATAGAATTAACTTAATAGAGCAAGAATTAAAATTGAATTCGATTAGAACAAAATACAATTTTGTTATTTTATAAATTTTATACTATTGAATATTCCAAAACTATTTGCAACGCACCAAAAAAAAAACGCGAAAAATATAATAAAGTTTAACAAATCCATTAAAATACAACAACTAATAAAGTTTCACACTCACGCCTTATTTAGAATCAAATCAATGATTTATAATTTCAAAATATTGGGATACGCGCGCTTTTAAGAAAAAAAAACTACAGATAAACACATGTAGCGATACACACACAAAGATACACAAACGTAAAGAAATTGCGCGACGTTTAGAATTTGATTTTATTCTACAAACTTCTATAGAAATTACGAACACATTAAAATACAACCGAACACGTATACAGTGGGAGCTACTCGCTTGGTTTTTTATTAAATATTATTTAAATATAAAATAAAAAAAATTGTAAGTTGGGGATCGAATACGCTTTCATCATTGTGACAATTGAGGGGTTGAAGCCCCCTTCTTGGGGTATGCAATGGCTGCCAAATATATTTTAGCCTTGCAACCCCGTTACGAAGGGGTTGCTTCAACACTCCAATCGCCCGCTAAAGTACCTGTAATTACCTGTGGGGGTTAGTAGCTACTATACGAATGAAACCAAGATTACTTTTATAACTAAATCTATTAAAATAATTAATAATACATTCCGCATGTATTTGTGGAACATGACCGTACTTGCATAAGGTCATGTTCCCTAACTAATACCACTTATTCTTATATCATGGTATATATGCTTATATGGAGATATGAGGGTATGGGGGAGAATAGCTACAACTTATAATTTACATAATCTGACCTTTAAGCTGGACCTGTCTTGTTGCACAACACACACACAACTAACACTAACGTATCCCAAGGCGTTCGCCTATGGGATACGTCTTCGTTGGCTCTAACTTCTTAATTGCCAGGATCTCCGGAGCGTCTCTCTGATGGACCCCAATAACCAATAGATAGTTAGGGGTAGTGGTAGGGCTGTGTACCCTGGGGTTGACGACTATCAGGCGACAATAATTATCAATACGACGATAATTATGATTATCGTCACAATATAACCTTTTTATTCAAACTGAGTTTAAATATAAGAACGGTACAAAAAAAACACTATTCATTTATTGCATTTTTTTAGTACAATTTTTGTTAGTTCAATATAATTTGTCAAACATTATAAATTTTATGTATACATGCAGTTTTTGTAAATGATTTTTTATCAAAGTTCAAATTTATGAACTTAATTAGTTATCTAATTAACATTTGTTTATTAACATTCTGAGCCTTGTTATAATGTTATGCAATTCTATTAATTATTAATCTAATAAATTTAATAAGCTCAAATGCAAAAATTATTCTTATATTTTCCAAAAGCATTTTTCATATTCAGTTTCTTCTCACGAATTGTAAAGCTTTGTAACGAATTTTATTTTGTTCATATATGCTACCTAGTTTGTATAATATTAAAAACGTATCCTTAACTGTTAAGTGAATATTGAAGATATTAAAGTTTCAAAAGCTCGTAAAAAAGCTCTGCAGTAACTCTAAACTAAATCAAAAACTACATTCCCAGTATTTTTCATTTCCAGTTCCTTTTCGAAAAACAAAAAGCTCTTTGTAACAAATTTCTAATTTAGAATAGCATTTCAAATATAATTAGAAATAAATGTTTTAACCAATTATTTTTTGTGTGAGAACCTTACTCGTTTGGAAGAATCTTAAAATAATTTGTATGACTTTCTTCAGCAAATAAGATTTTACATATACAGAAACACATACGAAGAAAATGTTTAAGAAATTTATTTAAAATTATATTAAAAGTCGACGATTTCGGGAACACGGATGAAGCGATTTGAATAATTCAAAAAACATTCGATTCGTCTTGATGAGGAGACATGCTGATCAGTTTTTGGCGAAGGCAGGTCTAGCCGTTCCGACGATATGGGGCATAAAGTGCCAAAAACGGTAACTAAGTTTCTAAGAGAATGGAGCGTCCGATTTGAGTAATTCAAAAAACATTTTACTTGTATTAACAATTTTCATGAAAGCAGGTCTAGCGGTTTCGGAAATCTAGTAAAAAAAGTAAAAAAAATGCCATTTGGCGGTCAAAAATGATCATTAGACATTGCACATCAAATTATTAAATATTTTGTAGATAATTATAAATTTTGTTCACATTCCTATGGATTCCGTACCAATGTTTATCCGCGCTTTGATATTTTGTCTCTATGCAGTTAAAGCAGTACGATTGCTTTGAAAAAAAGTTCAGAATTTCCAAAATATTTCAAAATAAATTTTTCTTCAAAGTCTTTTTTTTCAAATAAAGGTAAATTTTTGTCAAATTTATAGTTTTTGAAAAATCTAATTTTTGTTCAGAGTAAATTTTTTTCAAAAAATGTTAATCTTTTAAATAAAGTTATTTTTGGTACGGAAAGTTCCTGCAATTTACCTTAAGGCACGATGCCATGCGCCCCACTAGTTTCTAATTAATAATATTTAAAAATACATTTTACTATAACTAAAAATTAATTGTATGATTAAATATTTTAACAAATCTTGTACGAACCTTAGCACCGATTTGGTTTCCGCACTGTCCGGCTTGTAAATGCACTATTTCCCTCATGTTTCCACCGACTGATTTGCTCAAAATTAAAAAAAAATCTTGACGAGTTTTTCAACAGAATGCACGTCAATATATTATTAAGATAATATCGTTAAAATAAAAAAAAATACAAATGATTGATTTGAAAATAAAACGTAAAAATCAGCCGAACTCCGCGCTCTAGAGCCAACAGCTAGAGACTGAATGCAAAGAAGGAATACGATGCGCTTGGCTCGCGCAGTTAACTATCTTTAAACGCACTGGAAGTGAGGAACCGTCTATCTCTGACAAACCTAGAGATACGCGTGTACCACTGTTTCTCAATATTTGTGATGTTTTGAATTTGATTTTTTTTTTAACTTCCCGTAGGGTAAGTTATAGGAGATCGCTAAAAAAAATCGAAAATGAAATTTTTTGCTTATCTTTACGTTTTAAAGATTTCTGAACATTTTGGCATACCTTAATTTTTCGCCCACGATTTCGGGTGCACGATTCACCCAATTGAATGATCCAACTAGTGGGGCGCATGGCATCGTGCTTTAAGGCAAATTGCTGGAACTTCCCGTACCAAAAATTATTTTTTTTAAAGATTTACATTTTTGAAAAAAATTTACTCTGAAAAAATTTGATTTTTGAGAATCTATAAATTTTTGACAAAAACTTCATTTTTTTTTTTGAAAAAAATGACATTTTGAAGAAAATTTATTCTGAAATATTCTGGAAATTCTGAACTTTTTTCAAAGCAATCGTACAGCTTTAACTGCATAAACACGAAATATCGAAGCGCGTAAGCGCCGCGTCGCCGTCTAACGGATAAACACTGTTGCGGAACGCATGAGAATGTAAACAAAATTTATACCTATTATTAAAACCTCTATAAAGTAACTGATAATTTGATGTACATATGTCTAATGAACATTTTTTACCGTCAAATGGCATTTTTTTTACTTTTTTTTACTAGATCTCCGAAACCGCTAGACTTACCTTCATGAAAATTTGATCAATTCTTCATATTGTTATAAGTAAAATGTTTTTTGAATTATTCAAATCGGACGCTCCATTCTCTTAAAAACTGAGTTACCCTTTTTGGCACTTTTTACCCCATATCTTTGAAACGGTTAGACCCGCCTTTGCCAAAAACTAATCAGCACATCTCCTTATCAATACGAATCGAATGTTTTTTGTATTATTCAAATCGCATCATCCGTGTTTCCGAAATCACACACACACACATACATCCATTTTTTCTAAGGTATGCCAAAATGTTCAGAAGGTTTTGAAACGTAAAGATACATAAAAATTTTCATTTTCGATTTTTTTGCGATTACTATAACTTGCTCTACGGGAAGTTAAAAAACGCTCGATTCCTATTGATGGGAAGACATGCTAATTAGTTTTTGGCGAAGACAGGTCCAGTCATTTCGAAGATACTGGGCAAAACGTGCCAAAAACGGTAATACAATTTTTGAGAGAACGGAGCGCCCGATTAGAATGATTAAAAAAACCATCATTTCGTAATGATGGGGAGAAGTGCTCATTAGTTAAAAACCTTCTAACGTGCCCATAAATATTATATATATATATATATATATATATATATATATATAGTATTTCAGTCAAATTTTTTAGTCATATTCTAGTAAATATTTTTATAAATAATTCATTATCTAATCTATCTAACATTTACTATTATCATAAACACAAAAATATCAATTGAAAGAAGAGAAGGACGAAAATCCACATGCATAAATAAAAGACTACCAATCTTTTCCTATAAACTAAGTGCAAGTGGCGTTTTGCCTTACGTGGGTAATCTGGTGTGGAATTTAAAAAAAATCAATCTTTATTCAACAATGAATACGTATATGTACAAGATTTTTGCGAAATTTAATTATTTTTGCAGGTGTTTCACCACCACAATCCTCATTTGTTTGTTGTATCCTTGTATAAAACTGTCTTTTTTGATACGATACTTGCGATTTTTCAATTTTTAGTGTCTTTATAGACTTGTATTAAGTATGAAGTAGACTCATCCACAAATTCAAATTCTTTACCATTAAAAAAAACGAAAATATCAAAAATTTAAAAAACACTTTTCATAGTTTAGTAGTTTCGTTTTATAGTTTGTATACAGAAAAACAAGGCAATTATTAATGAATATTTTAATGAAACCTATAAATTTTACTTCAAAACCTTCACCATTTGTATTGCTGCATTACTAGTCGTGTTCAAAAAATACTTTAAAAATATCATATTTTTTATATTTTTAAACTAATTAAAATTCTTTGCAAGTAATCAATACAACTTTAAAACATCACAGTAGTAAATTTAATAAATTTATCATAAACTATATTGCTTAACATATTATTCATGTATTGTGCATTATCGATATTTTGCTTCTCGACTTCAATGAAACATTGAAATTCACAATTTACCAATACTTTTAGACTCATTTAATTTAGGTAAAAAATGTAGTCGAAATAACAATCTAAAAACAGTTTTATTTAAGCATTCATATCCATATTGAATCATTCACAATAGTGCAAATTTGAATTTAAAATGTACTAATCCTTCCATTGTATTTTCACTCTAATTTTTGAGTCTATTAGTTTAAAATACTCTATTACAAAATATAATTCAAATTAAATTAAATTAGGCACTGTCTAATGTTCTATAAGTACTTCATAGCATTCACATGCATTAGATTAAACTAAAGCACTACATTTCAAAACTCTTTGTAATAAACTATATTATACATCAAATTCATATTTCATATTTGAAAAATACAAAATAATGAATATTATAATAGTCATACACGTTGACTGTTGAATTTTAAATATATTAGGAATATTAAATTCTCAAATTGGTTAATAAAATGAGCAAAACGAAAATATTTAATAAAATATTACATGAAATTTCCAAAGAAATAATTTTTAATCAACTACGTAATATGTAATTAAACCAGATTTCAATTCAATCTCTTTATCATATAAGATTACCACAATAAACAATTGTCAGAAATGTAATACTTAACCGATTTAACCATAATTTAACCATAAATAAGTGCATGGATTTAGCAGGCATAAATCAAACAAAAACAACTCGTTAGTAACTATTCATACATGCATTTACATATTTATATTATAATTTTTGAGAATCTATCTACATTCAACGTGTGCTAGTACTCGCGACTGAATTGGCTCGAACAGAATTATTTCTGTATGCAGTTCTCTATGCACGCGCTTTTATTTTAACAAAAAATAAACGAAATAAAATAAGTCTATACATTTATAAATAAAGAAAGATAACGCAAAACCAAGTCAGTAACGAGAGCATTGCGTCTGCTGCTAAGTCATTATTGCTATTTTCGTGTAGAACTCAAGTGGCTACAAATTGCAGAACCATACACAACTTTACACTTTGTCTTAATACACTTGCTTAAAACCCAAACATTGCCTCATCTCCATCTGATGAATTTTATTACTACCCTTTCTATGATACTAATGTTTTTATTTATGCTGCAATAACGGGTAAAAGCTACATTCACTGACAAATATATTGTCACTTATATACTTCCAAGTGAAAACCGATACCACAGCCACAAAGTAAAAAGATCATTTTAGTTGTTTGTAAATTATCAATAAATGTATTTAAAATTCTTCCGCTTACTAATATCGTTGATCAAATGAGCTTTTCTAACTCATAGTTTATTTCCAAGTAATATTAATGGTATTAGTTATTTTCTAACTGCTTGCCCTAAGTTTTATTAATTGCTTCAATTAAATTTAAAATTAAAATAAAAAACATTTATGATATATATATATATATATATATATATATATGCGATATAAATATATATGGTAAAAATTTGGATATGTGATGGATAAATTTTGATATAAAAAATTGTATATTTGAATATATACATTCAGCAATTAAACCAGGAAATTTTTCCAATTTTTTATAAACACAAATTGTGTAGAAAATCATAACTAATGAATAATTAATTTAATAATTTAATTAAATTAATAAAATGACAGAATTAAAGAGGGCATATTGCCCAATTTGAAAACATGTTATAAAAAAGACCATTGATATTGCTTGGATGCAGATCGTCTTTCAATTTCATTAGGGAGTTGTTTTAATGGTGTATATTTTTTTCTATATTTGCCTATATCGCATCAATTGGAAATCTATCTGAATCGCTAGCGAATACAAAATTTATTTGCTTAACGATCCTGGCTCGTGATGAACAAAAATAATTGTCAAACCAGGTTCGAGCATAATAATGTGATTCTATTTTGAATTTTGAGGATTTCAATTATTCTCAAATTCTTTAGAAGTAATTCTTTAGAAAGATTCTATAATGCTAATACGATCAATGCTTCTTATATGCAATATTTTGTAAGTAAATGAAGCTGATGCATTAATTTTAATTTAATGATTTTGGAAACAAAGTACTTTTTACAATTGAATATTATGATCACAATGAAATGTATTCAACATATTAAAAAAAATTTCGGTATTATAATTATCATTCATACATTTTAACATTTCTCTTTCAATTATAAAAGCCTCTGTAGTTTTATACAATCCCCCTGATGACAAGAAAATTCTGTGCTGATTCTGATTTTTTACTTGTTTAAGACATAATATTAAAATGTTACATATAATTGCTGACGGCTGCTACGATTTAAAGTTTCCTAGGCCAAATGCTTTGAGGCTAGGTCGTCATGTGAACACTGAAATAATTTTATTTCTCATAACAAGAATTACTGTAATAATTAGTCAAAGATACGTGCAATATTTAATTTCAGATAAAGACATACAAAGAGTAATACAAACTTAGTATTACATTTTATATTTCAGCTCTGCTATAAAATAGAAGCTTGACAATAATCAATTGAATTATAAAAAATAAGTCAACTCTGGAATGAGAATCCCGTATTATCCTACTAGCTTGCTTGCTGCAGTAGACTTCTTAGCTTTATTAACTATCGGTAAGATAACAAAACAAGCATTTCTTATTTCGTAAGATACAAGTCCAATTATTTTTGTTTTGGGAAACCTAGAATATAATTATGCTTTAATATACACTTATAAAATACTACAAGGACAAGATCAATACATAGTCTTTCTAGAAACACACTCTAAGCTTCCATCCCTAATTGTTAACTGATAATGCTTACAGTTCAAATAAAATATGTAAAACTAATCACATAATAATCATATCTCAAAATAATTAAATATTCAAAATATTTGTACAAGATTTATTATATAGGCTCTGTATTGATACTTTTTTCTTGATACAGGTCGCTGATGAACCACAATTAAGAATGGCAACCCATAAGAGACGATATCTGCTGAAGGATCAAAAAGACTTTTCTGGAAACGCCTATTTATTAAACGGAATATGCCTAGAAACTTCAAGGTATGCAATTTATTTAATCATTTGCTTATTTATTCATCTTAATATTCTGATATCGTCCTTAAGAATTTATTCATATTTTTTTCATTTTTTTAATTTTTTTTTTAATATATTTCACTTTCCATTATATTACAATAATGTGTAATAAATCTAGTTGGAGTACTAATAAATCACTCATAAATTAATTTTAGTCAAATATTTACACTGCATCGCAAAGATCATGTAACGTGTCTTAAAATACCGCTTACAAATAGTTCAATTTTTTCATTATTGACTTACTCATTCACAAGTTTTAATTATTCATTTATTTATGCATACAATTGATATTTTTACTTGTTGTTTTTTTTTATTTTTTTACTTACCCATTTAATAATTTAAGAACTTTCGGTAGTTCCTCTACGATTATTGTAATCGGCCAAAAATCGAAAATGAAAATTTTTGCATATCATCACGTTTCAAAAGTTTCTGAAAGTTTTGGCAAACCTTGGAAAAATTTGATGTGTATGTGTTTTGTTTGTGGATACAATTTTTTTTCTTATATGAAAAATTTGTACTTTTTGAGATACCGAAGCTTTCGATTTTATTTTTGATTTCAAAATTTTGAGTCTTTTATAAAATACGAATAATGATAGTGACATTATTTAAAATAATCTATTTGAAAATGTTCAATATTACTTGGATATTTATTACGTTATGGGAAGTTCTAGCAATTTGCCTTAAGGCACAACGTCATGAACCACTAGCTTGTTTCTAAACTTATGGATTTATACATTATCTATTCTTCTTCAATTATTTTGTTTATTTATATACTTTTCATATCAATTATTCATTTATTTTTATTACTTATTTCGTTTATTCTTTTATTTCGTTTATTCTTTTCATTTTGCCATTTTTACTAATTATTTATTTTTTTGGCATTTCTGTTGTTTATTTTTAGTTTTATATATTTTTAATATTAATTAAAAATTAAATAATAAAATTTGAATTAATTTTAATTTTATTGATTATTGTCTAATCGGACCAATTCGAATTTTTTTGCGCACGATGTCATTTTTGAGCCGTGTCAAGTGGCTCCGCCGGCGACTTGATTGGTCCACGCGGTTGTCAACTCGTTCATTTGTGTGATGGCAGCAACGCAGAGGACCTGCAGGACCAAGGAGAGGACCCAGGGAAGTACCCAATAGTAATAAGTGTGTTATGAAAACGAGCAAAATTAACAAATCATTGTCGGGTTCTCATTCATTCATTCGCATTTATCTAATTGTATTTTAATTTTGCGCAATTTCTTTAACAATTGGTCACATTGACACTAGATTGTGAACGGCATACGTAGTTTGGCGCGATCGTATCTATTTGACAAATACAACTTGTTGCTATATAATCAATTTTCTAAGTACTGCTTTGTTAGCGTATTATGTAATGTCATGATTCAGATAATTATTTGCATGCTAATAGTAGTTTGGGGTAGTAGAAAGTTTTGTAGGTAGCATTCGTAGTTCTAGTTTTGACTGACACACTAACACAATATCCACTATTAACAAGAATGTAATAAACTGAATCATTCGACATTATTTATATCATATAATCATTAAACTATTGTCAATTATAAACACTGCTGCCTGCTGGCGTTTGCATCCATATAGCATTGCGCCATTTATTATTATTCTGATATGCATAAGTTCTTACATTGATGCATTAACTTATTTTCATCACTTTTAGGGCGTTACAAAAATTTGTCGTGATACAAAATCAAGGACAAAGTGTGAGCACTAAATGTAATCAATCCATGAAATAGTTTAAATCTGGGATTATATATTAATTTTAATCTGCAGATAACTTTACCTCCTTTAGTGTTATTATCAAACATTTTGAAAGATGCATTCTAATCTCTTGTTTTTTTTTTTTTGTTCCAGAAAACATTATCCGCTTCTGAATCACAGCCCTCATCGCTTATAATCCATCAAACAGTAAGAACTTATCAAGTGTCTATCAGGCAGTCTGTATCCTTTATCAAACATTTTAAATGACGTGTTCTAATCTTTTGTTTTTTTTTTATTTCAGATTCAATTATCCACTTCTGAATCAACACCCTCATCGCCTTTAATTCATCAAACAGTAAGACTTATCAAGTATCTATCAGGCAGTCTGTATCCTTTATCAAACATTTTAAAGACGTGTTCTAATCTTTTGTTTTTGTTGTTATTTCAGATTCAATCTCCTGCACCACTGAACCACCAGTCCTCATCGCCTTCAATCCATCAAACAGTAAGCACATATCAAGTATCTATCAGACAGGCAGTATGTATCCTTTACCAAACATTTTCAAAGACGTGTTCTAATCTTTTTTTTTTTTGTTTATTTCAGATTCAATTCTCCTGCACCACTGAACACCACAGTCCTCATCGCCTTCAATCCATCAAACAGTAAGCACATATCAAGTATCTATCAGACAGGCAGTATGTATCCTTTACCAAACATTTTCAAAGACTGTTTCTAATCTTTTTTTTTTTTGTTATTTCAGATTCAATTCTCCTGCACCACTGAACCACCAGTCCTCATCGCCTTCAATCCATCAAACAGTAAGCACATATCAAGTATCTATCAGACAGGCAGTATGTATCCTTTACCAAACATTTTCAAAGACGTGTTCTAATCTTTTTTTTTTTTTGTTTATTTCAGATTCAATTCTCCTGCACCACTGAACCACCAGTCCTCATCGCCTTCAATCCATCAAACAGTAAGCATATATCAAGTATCTATCAGACAGGCAGTATGTATCCTTTACCAAACATTTTCAAAGACGTGTTCTAATCTTTTTTTTTTTTGTTATTTCAGATTCAATTCTCCTGCACCACTGAACCACCAGTCCTCATCGCCTTCAATCCATCAAACAGTAAGCACATATCAAGTATCTATCAGACAGGCAGTATGTATCCTTTACCAAACATTTTCAAAGACGTGTTCTAATCTTTTTTTTTTTTGTTTATTTCAGATTCAATTCTCCTGCACCACTGAACCACCAGTCCTCATCGCCTTCAATCCATCAAACAGTAAGCACATATCAAGTATCTATCAGACAGGCAGTATGTATCCTTTACCAAACATTTTCAAAGACGTGTTCTAATCTTTTTTTTTTTTGTTTATTTCAGATTCAATTCTCCTGCACCACTGAACCACCAGTCCTCATCGCCTTCAATCAATCAAACAGTAAGCACATATCAAGTATCTATCAGACAGGCAGTATGTATCCTCCTTTACCAAACATTTTCAAAGACGTGTTCTAATCTTTTTTTTTTTTTTTGTTTATTTCAGATTCAATTCTCCTGCCGACAATCAACTGCTTGGGTTTTGAAACACTAATTCTTATAAATTTGCACAAGTGGTTCTTTTTGTAACTGTGTTTAGTCTTATGCATTTTCTTACCAGTAGTCTTACTAACTCATTAACAATACTAATATTTTAATAACGTAGTTTGATCAGTTACAATAAAAACCACTTGTTGCAGTTTACTTAGGAAGACTTAGCGAAACGGCTCAGAAGAAAACACTTGGTGAGTTACTTTTATAATGTATTATAGTAGTCTGACTTATAACTAATTAAATGCTTTTGTTCACAGGGTAAGCAATGATCTCTCCAGGATTGCCCTCAACTTACACACGTGCCTGCATTGGACTTATCTTGCTGTCAGAAACATTAACTCAATGGTGTTCCTAGAGAAGATACATGCTGCATTCAATCAAGGGTTATGATTTGGATACTTATAATATATTCATCTAATTATTAAATAAATACATTGTTTTATTAGTTCAAATTGTTGTTTGAATTTTCATTAATGCTTATAATATGTTACTTATATGTTACTTATAATATGTTACTTAAATTATATAAATATTTTGAATTATTTTGATGTCATAGGTGTAAGAGAAGAATGTCATCCGTCAGTTGAGATAAATCAAGACAAAGTAAACTGATTGGCTCCATTGTGAAGATTGCGGATGCAGCAGTTTAGACATTAAAACATTCGTTGGGCAAAGAAATATAAGTATTAAAATATTTTTATACTTGATATATATACTTAAGAATTATGTTAAATAATTTGTTTTATAGGCTTATTTGACGAAACTTTAGGCGGTCTTCTGAATGGTTTGCACTCTGGTCTCACTTTACTCGAACGTCTTGGATTTTGGTCTCATCTTGCTCGAATAGCCTGCGGCCTGGTCTTGTACTTGTAAGCCCATGGTCTTGTACTTGTAAGCCCCTGGTCTTGTACTTGTAAGCCCCATGGTCTTGTACTTGTAAGCCCCATGGTCTTGTACTTGTAAGCCTCACGGTCTTGTACTTGTAAGCCTCACGGTCTTGTACTTGTAAGCCCCACGGTCTTGTACTTGTAAGCCCCACGGTCTTGTACTTGTAAGCCCCACGGTCTTGTACTTGTAAGCCCCACGGTCTTGTACTTGTAAGCCCCACGGTCTTGTACTTGTAAGCCCCACGGTCTTGTACTTGTAAGCCCCACGGTCTTGTACTTGTAAGCCCCACGGTTTGTACTTGTAAGCCCCACGGTCTTGTACTTGTAGCCCCACGGTCTTGTACTTGTAAGCCCCACGGTCTTGTACTTGTAAGCCCCACGGTCTTGTACTTGTAAGCCCCTGGTCCCTTAGGCCTTAGGCCCTGCATTTTCCCTCCTATGGTTTCTCGCTCCTTGATTTGTATTCATGTAAATTGTCAACTAATGTTTTGTTCAAATAGTTTTATATTTAGTTTATAGTATTTTAATTATTATACAATATTGTTTTATTACAATATTAAAAAATATTTCTTACAGGTTGTATCGAATTGCTAATTTGACTAGTACTGCTGATCGTGCTGTCCCAAAACACTTGTCAAGATTCTACTATGTGTTGCATTGAGAAGCCAATGCCAAGAACCTAAATGTTTGTAATACATTTATCTAAATATTGAATACAATTATTGTTAACCTTTTAAATTTGTTGTTTTATTCGTACCATTAATGTTTTCTTTCATTGTGAGTCTTTAAGCGCTCCATCATTTGCTAAAGATACAAACATATTAACTCACTTGCTCATGTAATTTTTTTTTATTCACCACTCACTGAATTACATAAATAATTATGTCTTTGCATTTTATAGGTAATATGGGAGAAATTCATTTATCAATTGTGAGGAATTAAGACCAGAGTGAAGTGACCGGCAACCGATGAACCTCATTGTCATGTTTGGGCGTCTTAAACTTCTGGCCTCTGATGACTTCGAGGTCTTTTGTTATTAGAAAAATCAAGACAAAGTGAAGTGAACAACAACCGATTGGCTTTACATATATATATATATATATATATATATATAATATATATATATATATATATATTGAGTATTTATTTAAGAATTAGTTAATTTACAAATTTACAATTAGAATTAATTATTTAACATATTGACTCGTTTAATCGTGTAATTTTTTATTCATTATTTACTAAACCATGGATTTTTACTCAATATAAACATGTCAAAAGCACACATTTTCCTTTCATTATTTAATGTCTAAGTCATGATTTGAATTTTTACATGTTTATATAATTGTAGTAATCATAATTAATAATAATAATGTTTATAATAGTAGCAATTGTAATTAATCTTTGTAATAAGTAAAAATTATTAATTATCAATGCTGTTCTATTGTAGTTATAGTAAGAGTATGTTATAATAATATAATTATTATTTGTAATGTAACGATCTAACTTATATATAATGCCATCAAATAAAATTATTTAACTTTATCTGTAAGTTTTAATTTAATTTAATTTAATTTTTATCAATTTCAGTGATATTTCAAGTTCAATTATATATCAACTATAACATTCGAGTCAATTTCAATTAAGCAAATTTAAAGTTCAGTTTAGAAATCCACGAATTGAGTAAAAAGCCATGGATATATATGCATGAGTTTTTAGCATGAAACATAAAAAGAAAAAAATTATGTTTTTGACAAGTTTAATTTGAGTGAAAATCCATGACTTTTTAAACAGTTCGAAGTGGAAAATATTATTATTTTAAAAGTTTAATTTGAAATTAGCTACTAATATGTTGAAATTATTGTATATACAATGTTAATAAAGTTATTGTAATTATATCTTTCAATTGATATTTCATGTTTTTAATTAGCTATATACTTTAGTTAATATGAGCACTTTATTAGATTGTCTTTGCAATTTTACTTAGAATTATTTAATGGCTCAAAGACTAATTATTTATTTCAACAACTCTGTGACAAACAGATTAATTAATTAGATCAATTTAATTAATAAGTATAACTAGTGTTAGTTTTACTTAACTAAGAAAAATATATTTTTTATGTATTTTTTCAACTTTAATAAATATAAGCAATTTATTAATTTAATTACTTTATTATTTTATTACTTCATTATGAAGGCTAAGATTGTCTTTGCAATTTTGCTTATAATTAAATTAATTATTTGCACAAAAACTTATTTCAACTGCTCTATTGCAATTAGATAAATTATAAGTAATAAATTAATAAGTATAACTAGTGTTAGTTAGTTTTATTTAACTAAGGACAATATATTTTTTTATGTATTTTTTTAACTTTAATAAATATAAGCAATTTATTAATTTAATGACTTTATTATTTTATTACTTCATTATAAAGGCTAAGATTGTGTTTGCAATTTTGCTCATAATTAAATTAATTATTTGCACAAAGACTTATTTCAACTGCTCTATTGCAATTAGATAAATTAATCAGTGTATTTTAAATAATATATATAACACGTATCAGTTCTACTTAACTTAGAAAAAAATATTTCCTTAGATCTTACTATTTTTCTTTTCTTATATACCGTGTAACTTTAAGAAAAATGAGCACTTTAATTAATTTAGACTGCATAATAATTAGTTCATATTAATTAATACCTAATAACTTATATTAATTATTTTTGCTTTTTAACTTATAAAAAAAATACATCTTAAAGACTTAGAAATTTATCTTTTTCTCTATTATCACTTTTTTTATATAATTTAACATATTTATTATCTTATTTAAATCCCGCTAGTTAAGGGATTTTTTAACCCCTAGGTTCTGCGGTTACCTAACCATAGAACCCTGGTTTAAGGTAACCGGAGCCCTGAACGTCAGGTAACCGGAATTCGGTAAACCCTGACGACAAAGGGGGGGATGGAGTATCGCACTACCCTACAAATTTACAATTAATTCGCTTACCTCGATTTTTATTTTTTACCCTACCTGCGTCTCGAACCTGCTACCATATCCTTCCAATCTTCTATCCCATTCACTCCTCTTAGCCTGCTACTCCATGCTGATCACACCGAAACACCGCCGCAAACTGGCTTATGTAGACTCGATATAGATAAGCCAGAAAATAATTCAACCGGCGACGATTTAACAAGTCATAAGCACTAAAAAAAGCCGAGTTCGTCACCGGTTGTGTGGCGTAACGGTTAGCGTGATGGCTTTGTACCGCAAAGGTAACGAGTTCGATCCCAGGATCGGACGGGAAAAAAGCTCGTCGTGTTGGCCGGTATACTATGCAAGCGCGCCGGACGTTACGTTGATGTAATTAAGAAAAGCTCCGTCTGCGTCTCGAACCTGCTACCATATCCTTCCAATCTTCTATCCCATTCACTCCTCTTAGCGCTCTACTCCATGCTGATCACACCGAAACACCGCCGCAAACTGGCTTATGTAGACTCGATATAGATAAGCCAGAAAATAATTCAACCGGCGACGATTTAACAAGTCATAAGCACTAAAAAAAGCCGAGTTCGTCACCGGTTGTGTGGCGTAAACGGTTAGCGTGATGGCTTTGTACCGCAAAGGTAACGAGTTCGATCCCAGGATCGGACGAGAAAAAAGCTCGTCGTGTTGGCCGGTATACTATGCAAGCGCGCCGGACGTTTACGTTGATGTAATTAAGAAAAGCTCCGTGTAGGCGAAGGGTGAATGAAGAAAACCTTCCCTGCCTCGGGCACCCTTCGTCAGGCATTGCAACCGGTGGAGGGTGCCCTAGCGGATTTCTTCACTTTATTTACTTAACTAGCCGGGGGGGCCCGGGAGGCCCCCCACGCGGGCGCGGTACCGGTCAATCAAGAACCAAGCCAGCCAGCCAGCCCCCGAATTCAAACGCCACCGCGCGCGCGCGCGTGCGCGTGGCGTTGCACGCGCGTGTGTGCGCGCCCGTACGCGTGTGCGCGCACGTGAATAGGGTACAGTATATACATTCTTAAAAATGTACTAGTACGCGTTGCTACGCAACGCGTACTAGTACATTTTTAAGAATGTATATACTGTACCCTACTCACGGGCGCGCACACGCACGTGCACGCACACCCGCGCGTACACGCACGGCGTGCACGCGCGCGCGCGCGTGGCGTTGAATTCGGGGGCTGGCTGGCTGGCTTGGTTCTTGATTGACCGGTACCGCGCCCGCGTGGGGGGGCCTCCCGGGCCCCCGCCGGCTAGTTAAGTAAATAAAGTGAAGAAATCCGCTAGGGCACCCTCTGCCAGGTCGCAATGCCTGACGAAGGGTGCCCGAGGCAGGGAAGGTTTTCTTCATTCACCCCTTCGCCTACACGGAGCTTTTCTTAATTACATCAACGTAACGTCCGGCGCGCTTGCATAGTATACCGGCCAACACGACGAGCTTTTTTCCCGTCCGATCCTGGGATCGAACTCGTTACCTTTGCGGTACAAAGCCATCACGCTAACCGTTACGCCACACAACCGGTGACGAACTCGGCTTTTTTTAGTGCTTTTGACTTGTTAAATCGTCGCCGGTTGAATTATTTTCTGGCTTATCTATATCGAGTCTACATAAGCCAGTTTGCGGCGGTGTTTCGGTGTGATCAGCATGGAGTAGCAGGCTAAGAGGAGTGAATGGGATAGAAGATTGGAAGGATATGGTAGCAGGTTCGAGACGCAGGTAGGGTAAAAAATAAAAAATCGAGGTAAGCGAATTAATTGTAAATTTGTAGGGTAGCTAATCCCATCCCGACCCCTTGCGTCAGGGTTTACCGAATTCCGGTTACCTGACGTTCAGGGCTCCGGTTACCTTAAACCAGGGTTCTATGGTTAGGTAACCGCAGAACCTGGGGGTTAAAAAAATCCCTTAACTAGCGGGATTTAAATAAGATAATAAATATGTTAAATTATATAAAAAAAGTGATAATAGAGAAAAAGAAATAAATTCTAAGTCTTTAAGATGTATTTTTTTTTATAAGTTAAAAAGCAAAAATAATTAATATAAGTTATTAGGTATTAATTAATATGAACTAATTATTATGCAGTCTAAATTAATTAAAGTGCTCAGTTTTCTTAAAGTTACACGGTATATAAGAAAAGAAAAAAATAGTAAGATCTAAGGAAATATTTTTTCTAAGTTAAGTAGAACTGATACGTGTTATATATATTATTTAAAATACACTGATTAATTTATCTAATTGCAATAGAGCAGTTGAAATAAGTCTTTGTGCAAATAATTAATTTAATTATGAGCAAAATTGCAAACACAATCTTAGCCTTTATAATGAAGTAATAAAATAATAAAGTCATTAAATTAATAAATTGCTTATATTTATTAAAGTTAAAAAAATACATAAAAAAATATATTGTCCTTAGTTAAATAAAACTAACTAACACTAGTTATACTTATTAATTTATTACTTATAATTTATCTAATTGCAATAGAGCAGTTGAAATAAGTTTTTGTGCAAATAATTAATTTAATTATAAGCAAAATTGCAAACACAATCTTAGCCTTTATAATGAAGTAATAAAATAATAAAGTAATTAAATTAATAAATTGCTTATATTTATTAAAGTTGAAAAAATACATAAAAAAATATATTTTTCTTAGTTAAGTAAAACTAACACTAGTTATACTTATTAATTAAATTGATCTAATTAATTAATCTGTTTGTCACAGAGTTGTTGAAATAAATAATTAGTCTTTGAGCCATTAAATAATTCTAAGTAAAATTGCAAAGACAATCTAATAAAGTGCTCATATTAACTAAAGTATATAGCTAATTAAAAACATGAAATATCAATTAAAAGATATAATTACAATAACTTTATTAACATTGTATAATACAATAATTTCAACATATTAGTAGCTAATTTCAAATTAAACTTTTAAAATAATAATATTTTCCACTTCGAACTGTTTAAAAAGTCATGGATTTTCACTCAAATTAAACTTGTCAAAAACATAATTTTTTTCTTTTTATGTTTCATGCTAAAAACTCATGCATATATATCCATGGCTTTTTACTCAATTCGTGGATTTCTAAACTGAACTTTAAATTTGCTTAATTGAAATTGACTCGAATGTTAATAGTTGATATATAATTGAACTTGAAATATCACTGAAATTGATAAAAATTAAATTAAATTAAATTAAATTAAACACTTACAGATAAAGTTAAATAATTTTATTTGATGGCATTATATATAAGTTAGATCGTTACATTACAAATAATAATTATATTATTATAACATACTCTTACTATAACTAC
Source organism: Ctenocephalides felis (assembly GCF_003426905.1). Classification (NCBI taxonomy): domain Eukaryota; kingdom Metazoa; phylum Arthropoda; class Insecta; order Siphonaptera; family Pulicidae; genus Ctenocephalides; species Ctenocephalides felis. The sequence continues at coordinate 7,725,468 of NW_020539724.1, read as the reverse complement.
AATAGAACAGCATTGATAATTAATAATTTTTACTTATTACAAAGATTAATTACAATTGCTACTATTATAAACATTATTATTATTAATTATGATTACTACAATTATATAAACATGTAAAAATTCAAATCATGACTTAGACATTAAATAATGAAAGGAAAATGTAGTAAAAATCCATGGTTTAGTAAATAATGAATAAAAAATTACACGATTAAACGAGTCAATATGTTAAATAATTAATTCTAATTGTAAATTTGTAAATTAACTAATTCTTAAATAAATACTCAATATATATATATATATATATATATATATATATATATATATATATGTAAAGCCAATCGGTTGTTGTTCACTTCACTTTGTCTTGATTTTTCTAATAACAAAAGACCTCGAAGTCATCAGAGGCCAGAAGTTTAAGACGCCCAAACATGACAATGAGGTTCATCGGTTGCCGGTCACTTCACTCTGGTCTTAATTCCTCACAATTGATAAATGAATTTCTCCCATATTACCTATAAAATGCAAAGACATAATTATTTATGTAATTCAGTGAGTGGTGAATAAAAAAAAAAATTACATGAGCAAGTGAGTTAATATGTTTGTATCTTTAGCAAATGATGGAGCGCTTAAAGACTCACAATGAAAGAAAACATTAATGGTACGAATAAAACAACAAATTTAAAAGGTTAACAATAATTGTATTCAATATTTAGATAAATGTATTACAAACATTTAGGTTCTTGGCATTGGCTTCTCAATGCAACACATAGTAGAATCTTGACAAGTGTTTTGGGACAGCACGATCAGCAGTACTAGTCAAATTAGCAATTCGATACAACCTGTAAGAAATATTTATTAATATTGTAATAAAACAATATTGTATAATAATTAAAATACTATAAACTAAATATAAAACTATTTGAACAAAACATTAGTTGACAATTTACATGAATACAAATCAAGGAGCGAGAAACCATAGGAGGGAAAATGCAGGGGCCTAAGGGCCTAAGGGACCAGGGGCTTACAAGTACAAGACCGTGGGGCTTACAAGTACAAGACCGTGGGGCTTACAAGTACAAGACCGTGGGGCTTACAAGTACAAGACCGTGGGGCTTACAAGTACAAGACCGTGGGGCTTACAAGTACAAGACCGTGGGGCTTACAAGTACAAGACCGTGGGGCTTACAAGTACAAGACCGTGGGGCTTACAAGTACAAGACCGTGGGGCTTACAAGTACAAGACCGTGGGGCTTACAAGTACAAGACCGTGGGGCTTACAAGTACAAGACCGTGGGGCTTACAAGTACAAGACCGTGAGGCTTACAAGTACAAGACCGTGAGGCTTACAAGTACAAGACCGGGGCTTACAAGTACAAGACCATGGGGCTTACAAGTACAAGACCATGGGGCTTACAAGTACAAGACCATGGGGCTTACAAGTACAAGACCATGGGCTTACAAGTACAAGACCAGGCCGCAGGCTATTCGAGCAAGATGAGACCAAAATCCAAGACGTTCGAGTAAAGTGAGACCAGAGTGCAAACCATTCAGAAGACCGCCTAAAGTTTCGTCAAATAAGCCTATAAAACAAATTATTTAACATAATTCTTAAGTATATATATCAAGTATAAAAATATTTTAATACTTATATTTCTTTGCCCAACGAATGTTTTAATGTCTAAACTGCTGTATCCGCAATCTTCACAATGGAGCCAATCAGTTTACTTTGTCTTGATTTATCTCAACTGACGGATGACATTCTTCTCTTACACCTATGACATCAAAATAATTCAAAATATTTATAGAATTTAAGTAACATATTATAAGTAACATATTATAAGTAACATATAAGTAACATATAAGTAACATATAAGTAACATATTATAAGCATTAATGAAAATTCAAACAACAATTTGAACTAATAATGTATTTATTTAATAATTAGATGAATATATTATAAGTATCCAAATCATAACCCTTGATTGAATGCAGCATGTATCTTCTCTAGGAACACCATTGAGTTAATGTTTCTGACAGCAAGATAAGTCCAATGCAGGCACGTGTGTAAGTTGAGGGCAATCCTGAAGAGATCATTGCTTACGCTGTGAACAAAAACGTTTAATTAGTTATAAGTCAGACTACTATAATACATTATAAAAATGTAACTCACCAAGTGTTTTCTTCTGAGCCGTTTCGCTAAGTCTTCCTAAGTAAACTGCAACAAGTGGTTTTTATTGTAACTGATCAAACTACGTTATTAAAATGTTAGTACTGTTAATGAGTTAGTAAGACTACTGGTAGGAACATGCATAAGACTAAACACAGTTACAAAAAGAACCACTTGTGCAAATTTATAAGAATTAGTGTTTCAAAACCCAAGCAGTTGATTGTCGACTGATCGTTCATGAGCGTTTACAGTCTGATTAGAGTCTATTGATTCAGAAGTGGATAATTAAATCTGAAAAAAAAAAGATTAGAACACGTCTTTGAAAATGTTTGATAAAGGATACATACTGCCAGTCTGATAGATACTCGATAAGCGCTTGCTGTCTGATGGATTGAAGGCGATGAGAACTGGTGGTTCAGTGGTGCAGGAGAATTGAATCTGAAATAAACAAAAAAAAAAAAAGATTAGAACACGTCTTTGAAAGTGTTTGGTGAAGGATACATACTGCCTGTCTGATGATACTTGATACTTGATATGTGCTTACTGTTTGATGGATTGAAGGCGATGAGGACTGGTGGTTCAGTGGTGCAGGAGAATTGAATCTGAAATAAACAAAAAAAAAAAAGATTAGAACACGTCTTTGAAAATGTTTGGTAAAGGATACATACTGCCTGTCTGATAGATACTTGATATGTGCTTACTGTTTGATGGATTGAAGGCGATGAGGACTGGTGGTTCAGTGGTGCAGGAGAATTGAATCTGAAATAAACAAAAAAAAAAAAGATTAGAACACGTCTTCGAAAAATGTTTGGTAAAGGATACATACTGCCTGTCTGATAGATACTTGATATGTGCTTACTGTTTGATGGATTGAAGGCGATGAGGACTGGTGGTTCAGTGGTGCAGGAGAATTGAATCTGAAATAAACAAAAAAAAAAAAGATTAGAACACGTCTTTGAAAATGTTTGGTAAAGGATACATACTGCCTGTCTGATAGATACTTGATATGTGCTTACTGTTTGATGGATTGAAGGCGATGAGGACTGGTGGTTCAGTGGTGCAGGAGAATTGAATCTGAAATAAACAAAAAAAAAAAGATTAGAACACGTCTTTGAAAATGTTTGGTAAAGGATACATACTGCCTGTCTGATAGATACTTGATATGTGCTTACTGTTTGATGGATTGAAGGCGATGAGGACTGGTGGTTCAGTGGTGCAGGAGAATTGAATCTGAAATAAACAAAAAAAAAAGATTAGAACACGTCTTTGAAAATGTTTGGTAAAGGATACATACTGCCTGTCTGATAGATACTTGATATGTGCTTACTGTTTGATGGATTGAAGGCGATGAGGACTGGTGGTTCAGTGGTGCAGGAGAATTGAATCTGAAATAAACAAAAAAAAAAAAAGATTAGAACACGTCTTTGAAAATGTTTGGTAAAGGATACATACTGCCTGTCTGATAGATACTTGATATGTGCTTACTGTTTGATGGATTGAAGGCGATGAGGACTGGTGGTTCAGTGGTGCAGGAGAATTGAATCTGAAATAAACAAAAAAAAAAGATTAGAACACGTCTTTGAAAATGTTTGGTAAAGGATACATACTGTCTGTCTGATAGATACTTGATATGTGCTTACTGTTTGATGGATTGAAGGCGATGAGGACTGGTGGTTCAGTGGTGCAGGAGAATTGAATCTGAAATAAACAAAAAAAAAAAAGATTAGAACACGTCTTTGAAAATGTTTGGTAAAGGATACATACTGTCTGTCTGATAGATACTTGATATGTGCTTACTGTTTGATGGATTGAAGGCGATGAGGACTGGTAGTTCAGTGGTGCAGGAGAATTGAATCTGAAATAAACAAAAAAAAAAAGGTTAGAACACGTCTTTGAAAATGTTTGATAAAGGATACAGATTGCCTAATAGATACTTGATAAGTTCTTACTGTTTGATGGATTATAAGCTATGAGGGCTCTTGATTCAGAAGTGGATAATTGAATCTGAAATTAAAAAAACAAAAGATTGGAACACGTCTTTTAAAATGTTTGATAAATAACACTGAAGGAGGTAAAGTTATCTGCAGGTTAAAATTAAATATATAAATCCCAGATTCAAACTATTTCATGGATTGATAACATTTAGTGCTCACACTTGGTCCTTGATTTTTGTATCATGGACAATTTTTTGTAACGCCCTAAAAGTGATGAAAAAAAAGTTAATGCATCAATGTAAGAACTTATGCATATCGGAATAATAATAAATTGGCGCAATGCTATATGGATTGCAAACGGCAGCAGTTGTTTATAATTGACAATAGTTTAATGATTATATGATTAAGTAATACATAATGTCGAATGATTCAGTTTATTACATTCTTGTTTAGTAGTGGATTATTGTGTTAGTGTGTCAGTCAAAACTAGAACTACGAATGCTACCTACATAACTTTCTACTACCCCAAACTACTATATTAGCATGCAAATAATTATCTGAATCATGACATTACATAATACGCTAACAAAGCAGTACTTAGAAAATTGATTATATAGCAAGAAGTTGTATTTGTCAAATAGATACGATCGCGCCAAACTACGTATGCCGTTCACAATCTAGTGTCAATGTGACCAATTGTTAAAAGAAATTGCGCAAAATTAAAATACAATAGATACAAATGCGAATGAATGAATGAGAACCCGACAATGATTTGTTTAATTTTGCTCGTTTTCATAACACACTTATTACTATTGGGTACTTCCCTGGGTCCTCTCCCTTGGTCCTGAAGGTCCTCCTGCGTTGCAGCCCACCAATCAAGTCGCCGGCGGAGCCACTTGACACGGCTCAAAAATGACATCGTGCGCAAAAAAATTCGAATTGGTCCGATTAGACAATTATCAATAAAATAAAAATTAATTCAAATTTTATTATTTAATTTTTAATTAAAATTAAAAATATATAAAACTAAAAAACAACAGATAAATGAATAAAAAAATAAATAATTCATAGAAAAAATGGCAAAATTGAAAAGAATAAACTAAATAAGTAATAAAAATAAATGAATAATTGATATGAAAGGTATATAAATAAACAAAATAATTGAAACAAAGAATAGATAAATGTATAAATCCATAAGTTTAGAAACAAGCTAGTGGTTCATGACGTTGTGCCTTAAGGCAAATTGCTAGAACTTCCCATAACGTAATAAAATATCCAAGTAATATTGAACATTTTCAAATAGATTATTTTAAATAATGTCACTATCATTATTCGTATTTTATAAAAGACTCAAAATTTTGAAATCAAAAATAAAATCAAAAGCTTCGGTATCTCAAAAAGTACAAATTTTTTCATATAAGAAAAAAAATTGTATCCACAAACAAAACGCATACACATCAAATTTTTTTAAGGTTTGCCAAAACTTTCAGAAACTTTTGAAACGTGATGATATGCAAAAATTTTCATTTTCGATTTTTGGCCGATTACAATAATCGTAGAGGAACTACAAAAAGTTCTTAAATTATTAAATGGGTAAGTAAAAAAATAAAAATAAACAACAAGTAAAAATATCAATTGTATGCATAAATAAATGAATAATTAAAACTCGTGAATGAGTAAGTCAATAATGAAAAAATTGAACTATTTGTAAGCGGTATTTTAAGACACGTTTCATGATCTTTGCGATGTAGTGTAAATATTTGACTAAAATTAATTTATGAGTGATTTATTAGTACTCCAACTAGATTTATTACACATTATTGTAATATAATGGAAAGTGAAATATATTAAAAAAAATTAAATAAAATGAAAAAAATATGAATAAATTCTTAATGACGATATCAGAATATTAAGATGAATAAATAAGCAAATGATTAAATAAATTGCATACCTTGAAGTTTCTAGGCATATTCCGTTTAATAAATAGGCGTTTCCAGAAAAGTCTTTTCGATCCTTCAGCAGATATCGTCTCTTATGGGTTGCCATTCTTAATTGTGGTTCATCAGCAACCTGTATCAAGAAAAAAGTATCAATACAGAGCCTATATAATAAATCTTGTACAAATATATTGAATATTTAATTATTTTGAGATATGATTATTATGTGATTAGTTTTACATGTTTTATTTGAACTGTAAGCATTGTCAGTTAACAATTAAGGATGGAAGCTTAGAGTATGTTTCTAGAAAGACTATGTATTGATCTTGTCCTTGTAGTATTTTATAAGTGTATAAAAAAGCATAATTATACTCTAGGTTTCCCAAAACAAAAATAATTGGACTTGTATCTTACGAAATAAGAAATGCTTGTTTTGTTATCTTACCGATAGTTAATAAAGCTAAGAAGTCTACTGCAGCAAGCAAGCTAGTAGGATAATACGGGATTCTCATTTCAGAGTTGACTTATTTTTTATAATTCAATTGATTATTGTCGACAGCTTCTATCTTATAGCAGAGCTGAAATATAAAATGTAATACTAAGTTTGGATTACTCTTTGTATGTCTATCTGAAATTAAATATTGCACGTATCTTGTCTTAAGTAAAAAATCAGAATCAGCACAGAATTTTTTTGTCATCAGGGGAATTGTATAAAAATACAGAGGCTTTTATAATTGAAAGAGCAAACTGCTGTAAAAATGTTAAAATGTATGAATAATAATTATAATACTGAAATCTTTTTTAATATGTTGAATACATTTCATTGTGATCGTGACATTCAATTGTAAAAAGTACTTTGTTTCCAAAATCATTAAATTAAAATTAATGCAGCAGCTTCATTTACTTACAAAATATTGCATATAAGAAGCATTGATCGTATTAGCACTATAGAATCTTTCTAAAGAATTACTTCTAAAGAATTTTTGAGAATAATTGAAATCCTTCAACAATTTCAAAATAGAATCACATTATTATGCTCTGACATAATTATTTTTGTTCATCACGAGCCAGGATCGTTAAGCAAATAAATTTTGTATTCGTTGGCGATTCAGATAGATTTCTGATTGATGCGGTATAGGCAAATATAGAAAGAAAATATACCATTAAAACAACTCCCTAATGAAATTGAAAGATGACCATCTGCATCAAAGCAATATCAATGGTCCTTTTCTCAATGATTTCTTAAACTGCATGAAAACACTCGATATTCATCGATGATCTGTCATAAAATCTGTCATTATGTAGTGACGAGTATTTGTAGCACCCTTGGGAAAGATCATGTAAACACCTGCATAAGCTTCGAATCCACAAATAATCCTCAAACCCATTACATAAAATGACTAATGCAAAATACTAATATATACTCGGCCATACAACCTTTTACTTTGACAGGGTACAATTGCAAAATAAAACATGTGGCAAATGCACTTACCTACTACTTGAGTGTACACTGGCTTCCTATTACTGGAGTTTCTACTGGCTTCCCAAGATCTTCTTCTCGCGATGGCTGAGATTAAAATGGATTGTGAAATTGCGCACAGCGACCAACAAACCTTGCTTGCTTGAAGTGTCATCCCATAGATAAAAGAAGAGTATGTGTCATCCGGTCTCCTGTCACCTGTCATCAGGGTATACAACACGTAAGTGAAAGGTAAGGACATAGTTTGAAATGTAGGTCAACTTGCTAATGTTGGCATACTTAACTCTAGACAATGACAATGACAATGACAATATAATAATGAACTTAACCTCAAACATAAACAAGCGCGTGCATGTAGTAATCACGACAAATAATTATTTATTATTTTAATAATAATATGTTTTAATCAATTAAAACTATGGCTGGCGTATTATTAAGTGAGGCCGAAAAAACCTTTATATTACATGGAGTTGACGTGAGCAACATAATTATTTTAGTTTTACTCTACTAATGTACAAGCACAAAGGTGATCAAATTATCTATATTCAGGAAAATTTTCGTTGTGATGGACGAACTAGGCAAGAATATAGACCCATGGAATTGGAGACTGATATTGTTAGTCATGCTAGCGGTTCAGCAAGATTGAGATTAGCAAATACAGACATTTTAGTTGGAGTAAAAACTGAAATAGATATTCCTTTCCCGGAAAGACCATGCGAAGGAAAAATCGAATTCTTTGTAGACTGGTATGCGTATTACATACACATTTTAAATATTTTGTTTCACACTTAACACTTTTGTCATTTTCTATGAAGTTCTGCAAATGCAACACCTGAATTTGAAGGTAGAGGAGGCGAAGAATTGGGATTGGAAATTTCTCATACTTTGTCTCATGCTTATAATAGTTCTCAAGCATTTAATTTAAAAGACTTATGCATAATGGCTGGTCATCAGTGTTGGAAACTTTATGTTGATATCTTGGTACATGAGCATTATTTCTTATATAAAATAACTCGGTATTAAATTAAATATATTGTTATTCAGATTTTAGAATGCGGTGGTAATTTATTTGATGCTGTTTCTTTAGCAGTGAAAGGAGCTTTATATAATACTCGAATCCCTAAAGTAACTGCTGCTGTGTTAGACGGAGGCAATGTAGATTTACAACTCTCTGATGACCCTTATGAAAGCGAGAGACTCAATGTTTTAAATGCTCCACTTTTGGTAGAGTATCTATGTATTCTGGAATAATATAAGTAAGTAAGCAAGTTTTTAATAATTTTAAATTTCAGATTACTCTTTGCAAAATTGGAGAACATTGTGTTGTAGATCCAAGTGCTGAGGAAGAGAAGTGCAGTGCTGTTAGTTTGGTTATAGGAATAAGGTAAACTTGCTAAAATATTTTCAAGGCTTCAAAATATGTATATGGGCTATATAGAAAATAATATTTGTATCCTTTAGGGGCGATTCCACACAGATAACTTGCATGAGAACAGCAGGTTCAGGGAGTATAAATCCTACAACATTGAAAGAAAGTGTTCGAATAGGATGTCAAGCAGGTCTCGATATGCACAATACATTAATGGAAGCACTTACAAAAGAAGAAAATATACCTAAAAGAAAACCAGTTGGATTTTTGAAATGAATATTTCATCTGCTTAGAATTATTTTTGTTACAAAGAAACATGTCACAATTTATATTACATTTAAAGTTCAATGTAATGTACATTTAATTACAATGATTTCTTAAACTTTTTAACTTTAATTGGAGATTCTAATGAAAGTTTCCTCTTCTTAGATATTTTTTCTGCTCGATGTTCAATACTTGTCTCATTATTGTCAGAGACATCATGCATTATACTATGCTTTAATTTTTTAGTAGTGCTTAATGTATTTTTGGCCATATTTAAAAGGCTGGACACGAGGGAATCTCGTTTCAATAAGCTTTTATTATTACTCTTATTAACTTCAGAAGTGGTACTACTTGATGAAATTTTTGAATTGCTCATTTCTTCGTGAACTGGTTCAGTATTGTAACCTTCACTGTCTGTTCGGGGTTTTCTCTTGTTACTATTAATTTTTCTTGAAGGAGAAGTAGCCTCTACAACAGGTGATACTTTAGAAGGACTCAGTAATTGACTTTTCATATTTTTGTATTTATCTATATTCAAAGTATAGGAAGGTGTACAGACTGCAGTTTGTATTTCAGATTCTTTAATAGTACTGCTATTTTTGCTTCGTTTCTTATTCACATCAGATATATCTCTTTCATCAATAACAGAATCATTTTCATTTACATCCATGGGAGATAAATCTTTTTTATGTTTTTTACTTTTCTTTCTCTTTCTATTGGATTGATTAATTTCAGCAGGTTCTTCATTTTCATTCAATAGCATGTCATCAAAACAAATCCTTTTATTCTTTTTAGATTCCTTCAAATGAATATGCTCCTCATGCATTGTTGAATCATTTAAAGACATATCTTCATATTCCATATTACTGAAACAAAAATATACAACCATTAACAAGAACAAAGCTTAGACAATTTGAATAGAAATAATGTTTTTAAGCAATAATGTAGTAAATTAATATTAAAATATATTCATACCTAGTATCAATTTCACCTCGGATATGTGGAATTTTCCCTGTAAAATCCATATATATAACTTTGAACACAACATTATTACCTATTTCTAGGTAACTTCCCGGCCAATTATGTTCATTATTTCTGGGTATTGTTATATTAAAAACTCTATGCACTAAGCATCCTATAAAATGTTCATGCTTTTTGATAACAACTCCCTCAAGAACGCTCCCTATTTCTGGTTGAAATATGTAGAAATCTGCTTCAATATCGATATGAATTTCAGGACTGTCATTTCGTAATGCTCCTAATGAGCTCAGCAGCATGATATTTCTAGCACTAAGTAAGATTCCATCTAAACTGAAATTATATATAATAAAAATTGGCTGGTGTCAAAGGAGTTTATGGCAATTTAGATTTCATTTATTCCAAATTATTACCATTTATCATAATGAGCTATTTTTCTATTTAAAATGCCTTCGACAGATTTTTTTAAGTCTTCTAAGCACCAGGGTAAAACTGAGAGGTGTTGTTTTCGCCGAAGACATTTCACACAAGATTTTGGATCCTCCACATAATCGGTCAGTTCTTGCAATTTGAATTTTATCACTGATTTTTTATACATATTGAAATTGTTATATTAATATTTTACATAAGAATTTACACGTGTTGATAAAATAACCTTATTAATATAACCTATATGAATAATTTGTTATTATTTGAACACAAATATTAACAAATTTCACATACAGATACTTTCAGTAAATAATATACTTTGTAAATTATGTTAATTAACATTTAATATAATTCCTATAATTAATTAATTTTTGTTACAATAAAAACCATGTAGTTAAATTTAACATTTTGACATATGGAATATATCGCGTGAAGATGACGCCACTTGTTTAAGGGGTACCAACTTCATCCAATGTTTTTAGTACTTAGACCATATAATCCTGTATTACATGGTCTAGGATTTGGCGCCATTTTTAATATCTTGAATTTTTTTCATTTTGTTTGTAATATTAAAAAACTATTGGCATGGCATCGTGCCTTCAGGCAAATTGCTGAAACTTCCCGTACCGTAACAAAATGTTCGAGGAATACTGAATATTTTCAAATAGATTATTATAAATATTGTAACATAGTCTAATATTTATAACAATATAAACTGAATTGCAAAGTTAAAATTAGTTGTTTAAAGTATATTAAAACTATGGTCAGAATTAAAAATAAAATCAGAATTATTTTCGATATAAAAAAAATTGAAAAAAAAATAATAAAAAAAAGTTGAAACAAAAATTTTATTTTCAAAACCAATTATTTTGTTAGGACAAGCAGAAAGTTCTTTGAATCATTTAAATCGGACGGTTAGTTCTCTCAAAAACTGCCATTTTTCGCACATTTAGCACCGTATCTTCGAAATGGCTGGGTCTGCCTTTGCCAAAAACTAATAAACACTTCTACCAATCATCACTAATTGAATGTTTTTTAGATCATTCAAATCGGATGCTCCGTTCTCTCAAAAACTCGATTTCTATTATCTGCACTCTTTGCTCTTTATCTCCGTAACAGCTGGACCTGCCTTTGCCAAAAACTAATCAGCACATCTCCCTATCAATGGAAATCGAACGTTTTTTGAACCGTTCAAATCGGTTAATCCGTGCGCTCGAAAACGTCACCGAAAAATTGTATCCATACATACATGCATACACACACATTCATTTTCTCTGAGGTATGCCAAAATGTTCAGAAACCTTCAAAACGTCTAGAAATGTAAAAATTTTTATTTTTGATTTTTGGACGATTACAATAACTTACATTACGGGAAGTTAACAATCTCGGCATTAAACTTTCCAGTTAGAGTTAGAAAATGCTCAAGCCATCGAAAAAAAGTACATTTAAAAAAAAAAAAATCGGCGCCTCGATAACATAGCAACTTCAAACAAATATGCGTAGATAGCTTATGATTTGCCAAGAATAACGACCAAAAATGGAATTTTAATATTTTTAACTGTTGGCGAATAAAAAGCAATAAACGAAAATATAGCATGACCCGTTACATTATATTTTCTCGATTTTCGATTTTTTTTTGAAAAAAATCGAAGTGGTGAATATTACACATTGAATTCCTTAAGCAGTTAAAAACGGCTATTTCCTCTTGATATCAAATTCATATCTATATTTTCAACTAAAGCATATATTAATAATACTTGACGTCAAGCTGTCCGATTGAATACTAAACCCAGAAACAAACCAAGCTTTTACCACGAAGACACGGAGAAGCTCCAAACCAGTATGTAAAGTGAAAAATTGTTCACAAAGATTAAGGACAACCAATGGGTTGCTTAATGATAGAAACTAGGTTGTAGAAAATACATCAAAACAGAATCCTGAGCATAGTTTAGAACGCTGTTGAAATAACAATAAAATGCCTGTATCGAATGTAGTATATATATCATGCCGAAAAACTAGAACGTTGAGGAAATATAATTTGGTTCTTATCGTTACCGGAGGTTTTGTTTTACCAGTTCTGGTAAAGTGATTTTGTTCGCATACCCAAACGCTTATCGCCCTCTGCAAAACGCCCTTCTAATCGACGATATTGCCATAATTATTTTAGAGCATAAGGAATAGTATTGCAAAAACCTTTGAGAAAACTTATTCCTACACACTTTATGGTAGATAGATAGATATCTTTGATTATTTGATAAAAATAAAACGGCCTGAACTTTGTTTAAAAAATCCATGGATTGATATATTTAAAAATTTCATAAAAATAAAACGGCAAGAAAATTGTTTAAAAATCCGTGGATTGATATTTTTGAATATTTGATAAAAATGAAACGGTCAAAACTTTGTTTAAAAATCCGTGGATAAAATACCTTTGAATATTTGATAAAAAATAAATAAATTGATAAAACTGAATTGCCATTTTTTGCATTTTTGTCTCGTTTCTTCGAAACGGCTAGACCTGCCTTTGCCAAAAACTAATCTGCACGTCTCTCTTCATCAATATGAACCTAAACATTCAAATAGGTTGATCCAGAGATAAGAAAATTGGTTGATCAGTGTTCACTAACTCGTCGACGAAATTTTCTAGCTCCATACACACCTGCACATTACATATACATACGCATCCATTTTTCATGGTATGCCAAAATGTTCAGAAACCTTTGAAACACAAAGATATACAAAAAAAATTTATTTTCGTTTTTTTGCGATTGCTGTAAATTACCCTAAGGAAAATTAACAGTTCATGAACCTTTTACAAAAAGACTACTACAAGACTTATTCATTATCCTTTGCAATTAGAATAAACTCTGACTATTAGGTTTATAAGAAAAGTATCGACATCATTCAGACGCAATATCAAGTTACTTTTGCATGTTATAAATTAATATAACATTTTAGAAATAGTCCTTACACAGTATAAGTTATACTTCCCTGTTTTCTGAAAGACAAATGAAATATGTAATAGTTCCTTGATAAGTAGAATTCATGACGGCAATAGGCGGTTTGTCTATATGATTTGTGATATGCTATTCGAAAACATATCATTTTGTAATTACATCTATTAAATCTGATTTGGTAAATGCCGTAATTGTAACTTTACCAAGTTTCAAACTATGAATAGTTATTGTGGGGCAGGTGAATACTCTTAAATATCGTTTAAAACGTATAGAAAGTAAGTTATAAACAATTTTTCAATTTTTTTAAAATAAATGATAAAATAAAAATAAGTCAAAAAATTGCAGGCAAATATTTTTTTATTCAATATTAAATTAAATTATTTATTAAAAATAACTGATTTATTTTTTAGCTATTGTTTGAACTTTTGAAGTATTATGCAAAGGTTTAAATAAGTTAGAAAATTTGTAAATAATAAGTATAAAGTTAACAAAAGTAAAACTTCAGAACAAAACCCCCACTTGCGTATTTAATAAATAATTATAAGGTCTAGGGTTCAAACACGCTTTTTGGATCAGCTGATTTCAAGCAGTAATGATATCCATTTTCACTCGAAAATCGATATAAATATAAGTAAATAGATGTTTCAGAGTGAAAATAGCTGGAATACAGATTCTATAATGATACTTCTTTAAATTTTCAAAACGAGGACAAATAAAATTACACTTTTTTGGTAATCATAAAGCAACGGCTTAGGGGGTGTCGATTAATCGTGAGGTTTTTAAGGACAGGGGCGCTTTGACAAATAATCACAAAATATCACGTGGGGGAGGGATAGTTATAGTATGATATCACGTGTATTTGTTTTGCAGACTACAGACTGATTGCTTTTTTGCAAAGGCAGGTCCAGCCGATTCGATGATACGAAACAAAAAGTGCAAAAAATATCAATTCAGTTTTTGAGGGAACGGAGCCTCCGATTTGAATGATTCAAAGAGCATTTTACTTGTACTGACGAAGTAAAAAATTGATTTGATTGATATGTACATTAAATTATCTGATATTATATAAAAATTTTAATAATAAGCACGAATATGTACCAAGATATATTATGTTTAGCTGTAAGACTGCGACGCTATTTTATCTCCAAAATAGCTAAGCAGCGCGATCTCTTTGGAAAAAATTCAACATTCTCAAAAAAATTCTAAAACCACAATAATTCTAAAACCTGAATAATAATATATTTAATTTAATACCTAGCTATGTTATAGAAAGAATCGAACTTCAACGCTCACGTACCAAAATATCAACATAAAGTTTCCAACAGTGATCACCGGCTATTATGCATAAGTCTTTTAAATTGAATGCTTGGAAACTATTATAAGCATGGGACAAAGTATGAGAATTTTCCAATCCCAATTCTTCGCCTCCTCCACCTTCAAATTCAGGTGTTGAATTTGCAGAACTTCATAGAAAATGACAAACGTGTTAAGTTTTAAGCAAAATATATAATATTATACGTTTCTATTACAAAAATATTTACGTCGTGCTAAAAAGTCTCGATGTCGCAGTATTTTCGTATCGATTTCGTGGGTAGGGTTAAGAATATAACGAGGAAGAAAAAAACATGAAAAATTTATCGCGGTTTTCGTGTGAGTGAACTTGACTGACTAACTCATTCATTTGCCCGATGCGATAAAACAGCTACAAATGTTAATAGCAACCCAAACCAACCCAACCCCGACCTCCGCCTCGTCTACGGTCTACGTTTCGCCTTTAAATTCCTTGTGGATCGTTAGGTAAATGTTAAGAGCTTTCAGAACTTGTTCGTAAAATGATTTAGTCTGTTCGGAGGAAACAGATTTCGATTTATTTAGTACGCCAATGATCTTGCGGTCATATCGAAAACCGAACAATGTTATGTCTGAAGCATAGCTCTCTACGGATCAGAGACATAGACTCTAAGGAAAGTCGACAAAACTATCTGAAGAGTTTTGAAATGCGGTGCTAGAGGCGGATGGACAAAATAAAGTTGTCTGACAAAATTACAAATGAGGAAGCCCTGAAAAGAGTGGGCAAAGAAAAGACTATACTGAGCACAATGCTGAGAAGAAAAGGAAACTGGATCGGATTCCTGCAAAAAGAGTGCTTCCACACAACGTCGTCGAAGGCAAAATAGAAGAACTGAAAGGATTGGGAAGAAGAAAAATGCAGATGGTTGATGACTGATGCGAGAAAAGGAAATACAGAGAACTGAAATCTGAAGCTCTGAACCATGAAGCAGAAGTTTGAAAAGGAAAATTCATAAAAACGAATATGAAGTGATAAATCGTCATTAATGGAAATAATAAACAAGGAAGGGGAAGAAAATCAGGGATTTTGTCATGATCTCATAATATGGAACTGCCTTCGGGCACACTACTATTTATTATTATTAATATTATGCGTTAGAGCAGGGCCTAAAGGTCCGCCAAAAAAAGGTCCACCAACGATATCCCAAAAACAAGTAAAGTTAAGAATTTCGTATTAACAATATTTGAAAGTAGAGGGAAAAAACGTATAACCATCCATCACCTTGATTCTAACAACGTCGCTATCAGGAAATAATCGCCTATGTTTGAAAAACCACAACAAAAGTATTGTTTTTCGTTGTTTTAAACTTCGAAACTTTTAAATATATGTTATTATTTTATGTTATTATTCAATTATTAACTTCCCGTAGGGCAAGTTATAGTAATCACAAAAAATCGAAAATGAAAATTTTTATAGATCTCTACGTTTCAAAACCTTCTGAACATTTTGGCATACCTTATAAAAAATGGATGTATGTGTGTGTGTGTGCGTGTATGTATGTATGTTCGGATACAAATTTTCGTCGACGATTTCGGGAACACCGATCAACCGATTTGAATAATTTAAAAAACATTCGATTCGTATTGATAAGGAGACGCGCTGATTAGTTTTTGGCAAAGGCAGGTCTAGTCGTTCCGAAGATATGGGGCAAAAAGTGCAAAAATGGTAAATCATTTATTAAGAGAACGAAGCGTTCGATTTTAATAATTCAAAAAACATTTTACTTGTATTAACAAGGTGAAGAACTGATCAAATTTTCATGAAGGCAAGTCTAGCGGTTTCGCAGATCGAATGAAAAAAGTAAAAAAAAATGCCATTTGGCGGTCAAAAATGATCATTAGACATATGCACATCAAATTACCAGATGTTTTATAGAGATTTTAACAATAAGTATAAATTTTGTTTACATTCCTATGAGTTCCGTTCCAATGTTTATCCGTTAGACGGCGACGCGGCGCTTACGCGCTTTGAGATTTCGTCTCTATGCAGTTAAAGCAGCACGATTGCTCTGAAAAAAAAGTTAAGAATTTCCAAAATATGTCAAAATGAAGGAAACATTTTTTTCAATATTTTTTTTTTGCAAAAAAAAGTAATTTTTTGTTAAATTTATAGTTTCTCAAAAATCTAATTTTTTCGAAGTAATATTTTTTCAAAAATGCTAATCGTTTTTAAAAAAATAATAATTTTTGGTACGGAATGTTTCATCAATTTGCCTTAAGGCACGATGCCATGCGGCCCACTAGTTATGTATGATTGTGCTATGTCAGTTTTTATCCATATACAATATATTCTATAAATAAAATATTTTCTTCCTGCAAATAAACTGGTATTGTTTATATCTTGTGAATAAAACAATGTCGATTTTATGTTATATGGTATACTGTTGATCAAACATTCAGTGGTCATCTAAATGCTAATTCGCGCCACCAGAGACTAAACTGAAACTTGTACAATAATAACCCTTGGGTAATATTGAATTATAATACTGCCGAAAGATAAATGTATACTTGTTATATATATATATATATATATATATATATATATATGTTGCAAATTTGTACAAGGCATGTATACGCATGATTATATAAACCCAAAAGGAAAAGCGGTTAGAAAGAGGGTCAACTTAAAACATTTTCCAACATTCTATAATTAACTTAGAACATTTTTAAATAGAGCACAACAAGTAAAAGTAAAGGAGAAGGTAAAGGTAAAGGACTCATGGAAATACAAGGAGGAAACGATAGTCCTCATTGAGATACATCAAATAGCTTTTAACTTTCTGAAATCGGTTCAGGCGTTTTTTGAGCAAACGGCAATGAAAGTTCTAATTTGGACAAACGCCAAAAAATCTATACTAGTTTTCGCCAACTTCGACGAATTTTTAAAATTAAACGACTTGTCGTATGGCCGCAATATTTTAGTATGATCTATAAGACTATGGTATCTCGAAAAACTAATCAGCACGATTCCCAACCAATATCTTTCGAACGGTTTTTGAATTGGTCAAAATCGATTCAGAATTGCGGACTAAAACGTGGACAAAATTTTTTTCACTTTTCTGCTATTTACAAAGAAATAGCTCGGCTGATCGTCGCGTAAAATTAATAAACGCTAGTCCTCATCGAGATACATCGAATGGCTTTGAAATTTTTGTCTAGTCGTTTTTGAAAAAACGTCGATTTACGGCAAAAAATCTGTTCACATACACGCCAACACACACGCACACATACACATATACGTTTTCCAATTTTGGTCTCATTCGATTTAGAATGGCTTAAAACGTCGAGGAAACATAAAATTAGCGAATCGGATTTTTTGATGAAAACATAAACTTCTCCTTCGGGAAGTTAAAAAAACGGACAAAACTTTGTTCAAAAATAAAACGAGGAAAAAATTGTTTAAAAATCCGTGGATATATATAAAGTGTATGTTGATATCTTTGGATATTTGATAAAAATAATACGGCAAAAAATTTAATTTAAAAATCCAAAGCTTTTTCACTCAAATCCAAGGTGTCAAAAACATACACATTTTTCCTTTCAACATTTAGAAATAAATATAAACGATTTGTCTCTAACGCTGCCGAATGAAAATTCGAAAGAATGAATTGCTATACTCGTATATATATATATATATATATATATATATATATATATATATATATGTTTTGACATGAAAAATCTATGGAAATCAGTGTGCATACGAAAATGCAACTTGTTTTTAGGAAACAGCATGCTGTAATGCAATTTTGAAATATTAGTCAATAAAATAACGTCATATATCACATCGTGCAAGAAATAAGTGTACGAATTTGTAGGTGTACACATATTGTAAGTTGAATTATGGAATTACTAAATAATTACAAAAACTAGTGAAGCGCATAGCATCGTGCCTTAAGGCACATTGCTGGAACTTCCCGTACCAAAAATTATTTTTTCCAAAAAGATTAACATTTGAAAAAATTAGATTTTTGAGAAACAATAAATTAAAAAAAATGTTTTCTTCATTTTGAAATATTTTGGAAGTTCTGAAATTTTTTTCAAAGCAATCGTACTGCTTTAACTACATAGAGACGAAATATCAAAGCGCGTAAGCGCCGCGTCGCTGTCTAACGGATAAACATTGGTACAGAACCTATAGGAATGTAAACAAAATTTATACTTATTGTTAAAATCTCTATAAAATTTCTGATAATTCTATGTGTATATGTCTAATGATCATTTTTGACCGCCAAATGGCATTTTTTTTTACTTTTTTCACTAGATCTCCGAAACCGCTAGACCTGCTTTCATAAAAATTTGTTCAGTTCTTCATCTTGTTAATACAAGTAAAATGTTTATTGAATTATTAAAATCGGACACTCCGTTCTCTTAAAAACTGAATTACCGTTTATGGCACTTTTTGCCCCGTACCCACGAAACGGCTAGACCTGATTACGCCAAAAACTAATCAGCGCGTTTCCTTATCAACAGCAATCGAGTGTTTTTTGAGTAATTGAAATCGGTTGAACCGTGTTCCCGAAATCGTCGACGAAAATTTGTATCCGCACACACACACATACATCAATTTTTTCTAAGGTATGCTAAAATGTTCAGAAACCTCTGAAACGCAAAGATATATAAAAAATTTCGTTTTCGATTTTTTGCGATTACTATAACATACCCTACGGGACGTTAATTATGATATATTTTATGTGAAAGTATGAATAATAAATTAAATAAATATATGAATAAAAAATAAACTAATCACTAATCCTACCTTGTATAATACTGCCACGACCTTTTTCATTCTTCGTTTCTTTGTACGGGGTCACCAATTTATTGAATTTGTTTCCTAAGGATGAATAATTTTTTAATGTATAAAATTATAAATAATATGATCATTACTTTTTACACCAAACCCAAATTGCTGGTTTTGCTACATAAATAATAATGCAAATAGGTAAAGTAAATATTAGTATAATATTCAAATATTAGTATAACCTATAATTTAACCAAAGTCATCTTTTAATAAAATGCGTTAGTTGGAAACCCAAAAGAAAGCAAAGGCTTATTTAAGATATTGTTAATGATAAAATCGTCAAATATTTAAATGTTCAGACACCAAAATAAAGGTTGTTAGTACCAATTAGTAGAAAGTAATCAATGCCTAAATTAATAAACAAGAAAGTTCCTGAAAGTATATAGTAGTATTATTAGAGAAAGAAGTAGTTTGTATAAAAACATTGTATTTTGCACAAATATTAGATGTCACAAAGTGTATACAATCATTAGCAATAAGCCGTAAATTAATAGGCAAAAGTTAACTTCCAAACTTATACAAAACAGCAAAAAAATCAACAGAATAATTGATGAACAAAATTGTTTATTACTTTGTTGTGATTTTGCTTTTCCATAATAAAATACCACTTTGTAAATAAATTATAGATAGTTATTTATGCCTTAAATTATTTTTATGAACCTTAAACTATAATTAACTGATAGTACTTATACATTACGATTTTGGACCGTAAAAAAATTTAATTATTTTTTATTACTCACTTTTTAATTTACCGTATGATAGCATTTTTTGTTTAAAATAATTTAAAATCCATGGATAATGTAAAAGGCTTCTATATATATCATTATGTACAATTATGTGTTAAAGTTTTTCTAATGATCTGTAATAACTGCAAAAATGTGGACAATATTAGCAATAATTTGAATTAACTGAGAAAAAAAATTCGATGACTTCAGAATATTTTTCATCGTAATATGATTGCAAAAACATATTTTTCCAGTATTACTTCTAATATTTTAAATCTTTAATACTTGAAATATGTTCAATAGAATTTTGCACTGATTTACTATTATTTATTAAATAAGTTAAAAATTATCAGTTCGCCCAATTAAATTTCTAACTATTAAGAATGATGTTCCAAAAAATATTTGGAGTTATTTATTAAATTACGTGCACGTTTTGGAATGCTGTGTTTTTATATTATAATTAATATTTACAACTTACGACTAAATTTCTATATAGAGACAAACATATATTATACTAAAATTTAGTATTTTTTCATCATCGAACAGAATAGAATTAGTTATTATATATATTAAATATATAATAAATTTCTGCACTGGATCTGTTCAAATAATTTGGATGAATTCCTTTATTTTACTTATTGCTAGTTATTTAAATTATTTTTAGTGGCTCAGTTAAGAGCAGTTTAATTTTTTTTAAACAATTTAATTATGTACAATATATCAAACATAGAAAAAATAAATCATCAAATATAGAAAAAAATTCCAATTGAAAAATAAGATTTGGGTAGTTTTTATAAACTACTTAATTGCAAAAAATAAACTTTTTTAAATAACTCTTGGAACAGTTTTTGTATAAATTTGTAAAATTATGTAAAGGCCAAAAAATAGAACTTTACATTTTTTGTTAAGAAACTAAATTCATTTGTATTAATTAATATTATCCCATATTAGCTCATTTTAATTTATGCACTAAATACATTTTCTTATAAAAAAATAGCAAAAGTATGAGAACATGCACATTCAATGCCAAATTTGTAATTAATCACCAAATGAAATGTTACATAAAATGAAACCATCTGGTGGTGAAACGGAGTTCGCCCGGTTTGCTAGTTTATAATAAATTCTCAGTGAGAATGAAAATTCTTCAAAGTATTTTTTTACAAATAATGTTTTGGCCAATATAGGTTAATAAAAATTCCACAAAAAATCCCTTTCATAATACAAATTATACCTATTATTAAAGTATTTAGAAAAATACAATAATTATAGTATACATTTTATTAAGCCCCATAAAGATAAAGCAAGTTTTATTGAAAATATATCTATACATAACTAATTGTATAGATTTTAAGTATTAGTTTATTAATAAGTTAAATACCTCTTAGTTAATAAAACATTCAACAGACCCATACAATGACCCAACACCACGAAACATTAACACAGAAATATTAATACATCAGTTTAAATTGCATTTAAATTTTATTCCATTAATAGAACAAATAATAAACCAGACGCAATTTATTTTTAACTCAATTTAAGCCAAGTTTAATATATGTACAAGTACTAATTATACGTGTATACTACAAACTTTTAGTAGTATTTTTACCATTTCTACTCTATTAATGGAATAATTTTTACACCTCCACCTCCGAGACATAACAGAAAATAATTTTCTCAATTTTTTCGTAAGACTTACGATTTAAATGAACACTAAGTTTCGAATACTCCACATCGTCTGTCTTGTTCAGAAATATAAAATTGCTGTCGTCGCACTTAACAAAAATGAATTGAAAATAATAATATTGGAGGCTGCCGACGTGCTGGACATTAAGAGGAGATCTTCCATGGGTTCACTTCCACGTGTGTAGAATTGGTAGATGTCACTTGCCTGGAAAGATAAATGATAATTTAGATTAAAAATTCAGCAATTATATATTACAGAAAATTACACTAGTTTTTTTTCTCTATTTTGAATTATAAGCTATTTTGTACTATTTGAAAACATTCAGTAAATGTTTTGGTACGACCTAGTAACTCAATAAAAGACCTAACTAGTACAAAACAAAATTTATACTTATTGTTAAAATCTCTATAAAATATCTTATAATTTGATGTGCATATGTCTAATGATTATTTTTGATCGTCAAATGGCATTTTTTACTTTTTTTACTAAATCTCCGAAACCGCTGGCCTGCCTTCATCAAAATTTGATCAGTTCTTCATATTGTCAACACAAGAAAAATGTTTTTTGAATTATTAAAATCGGACGCTCCGTTCTCTTAAAAACTGAGTTACCGTTTTTTGCACTTTTTGCCCTTATCTTCAGAACGGCTAGTCCTGCCTTTGCCAAAAACTAATCAGAAGGTCTCCTTATCAATACGAATCGAATTATTCAAATCGGTTGTTTGATGTTCCCGAAATTGTCGACGAAAATTTGTATCCGCACACACTCACACACACACACATACACACACATATGCATAAATTTTTTCTAAGGTATGCCAAAATGTTCAGAAACCTTTGAAACGTAAAGATATGCACAAATTTTCATTTTCGATTTCTTTGCGATTACTATAACCTACCCTACGAAAATTTAATAATGCAATAGCAGTACAAACATAATAATATAAGATTTTAGAATGAACACTAAGCGAAGAGCAATTTTAATGTAAGTTCTGAAGAAGATATTCAAAAAAATCTAATGTAAAGTCATAAACTACATTCAAATTTAATTAAATTTATTTTTCATATCAGTTTTATAACAAGCAAGTATCATATCGTAGCAATGTGCATCGTTTATTTGCCTTCAAATTTGCTCGCAGTGCATGTTTCTCTAACGCTAATGAGCGCATACATAAGTTTTCTTTAATTCGTCGAGACGAATGCTGCTTATAA
The DNA here is from genome assembly GCF_003426905.1 of Ctenocephalides felis. NCBI lineage: Eukaryota > Metazoa > Arthropoda > Insecta > Siphonaptera > Pulicidae > Ctenocephalides > Ctenocephalides felis. The sequence continues at coordinate 7,702,182 of NW_020539724.1, read as the reverse complement.
TTCTTAAAGCAAACTTTCTTTGAATTTCCCAAGAGGAAAATCTTTAATACTAATTCCACTCATCTGCTAGTTGCTCATATCATATGCGATGTGGAAATTCGCAATTTTACCATTTCGAGTTAACATACAGATTCGCATTACAAACTTCTGATGCTGCTTGAGATGTGCACATAGTAAATATTGCAATGCAGTTAGGCAAATAAGGGAAATTCATACATTTTACATAAATTTATATATATATATATATATATAATTGTTCATATATATCAGAATGAAGTATAATAGTATAAATATTATGTCAAGATATGCAGTAAACTCTTCAAAAATATTTGGAAGTAGTTATAGTACCTCAGCCAAAAATGAAACATCAGAAAATATAGAAGCTCCCACCCTAACAAATAATAGAGTATATGAAAATAAAATAATTTTTTTAAAAACTTTCATTAATTTTAAAATTTTGAGGCATCTGCAAAGTATTCAATGAAGTCAAAATTTTTAAAAAACACAATTTTTAGAATCTTAAAAACTTAATTCTACCAAAAACTTTCAAAAAATGCTTCCTAAATTTCCTTTCGTCTTCAAATATTTATCAAAATTTATAAGTTTCTCTGGAAGTCTATAAATTTCTGATTGGGCATAGAAATTTTACATCATTCTGTTAATAATTTAGAGTTTTATACCAATTCAATAAATCACAATTGTTAAATTTCTTACAATTGTATAAAGTTTATAATATTATTAGAAGTTCAAATTTAAAAAATTAAAATTTTCAACTTTTTTGAACAAAAATGTCCACAGAAATCTTTAGATATTTAAAATATTAAAAGATTCATTATCTTAATTTTAAATTATGTATATATTATTAACCCCATAAGGTAAGTTATTATAATCGTCCAGAAATCGAAAATGAAAATTTTTGCATAATTTTACGTTTCAGTGGTTTCTGTATGAAATATATAAAATTTCTATATTCATTTTAAATATATTTAATAGTAAATGAGTAGCTATATAATCTATTAAGTTATTAAATATGATAGAACTTACTAATCAAGCAAATTATTACAATACACCATTTATAAATCCATTACCTAAAGGTTAAAACCTTTACCAATTATTATTTAGTCGCAATTAGAACTTCAGTAAAGTACATCATCTAAATAATTTGTATTACTCAGAACGTTTTATCCAATAAACATTAAGAAAAGGATCCTATTAACGAATTATCGAACATTTCACCCAGAGGGATTCATACATAAAACAGACTTTCAATTTACTTAATCTATAAGCCGGTTACAACGACCGTCTCGAACGAAATTATTCAAACTGGATATCGATCGATTCGGAAAGAAATAATCAAATTTCAGAAAATTAACTTTACATATATACAAGGGCGAAAATGTAAATTCCACATGTTCACACACAACATATAACAAGAGTTGAGAATGGGAAAAAGTGTTTTTGACACTTTACTACAGTAGAATATGTATTCGGTTTGGTAAATTGTGCTTTGTACATGACATTCAGATGTAATAATATACGAAACCTTTTACATGTGTTTCTGAAATTTGTTTACATACAACAACAATATTTATTCAAATACTTTGTATGTTAAATTAACCAATAAAATACATTGTTCACTTAAGTACTGCTCTCTAATAGGACTCGAGCGCAAAGAAAATTTCATTTATTAACTTTCCGTAGGGCAAGTTATAGTAATCGCAAAAAAATCGAAAATGAAAATTTTTGTATATATTTACGTTTCAAAGGTTTCTGAATATTTTGGCATACCATAGAAAAAATGAATGTACGTGTGTTTGTGTGTGCGGATACAAATTTTCGTCGACTATTTCGGGAACACGGTTCAACCGATTTCAATTATTCAAAAAACATTCGATTGCTGTAGATAAGGAGACGTGCTGATTAGTTTTCGGCATAGGCAGGTCTAGCCGTTTCGAAGATACAGGGCAAAAAGTGCTACAAACGGTAACTCAGTTTTTAAGAGAACGGAGTATCCGATATTAATAATTCAAAAAATATTTTACTTGATTTTTTTTCAAAAATGTTAATCTTTCTTGAAAAAATTTTTTTTGATACGGGAAGTTCCAGCAATTTGCCTTATGGTACGATGCCATGCACTCCACTAGTTTTAGTATTTTGAAAGCAACCTAAAATTAATAATAAAATAAAAGCAAAAATTATCTCCCTAATATTTTTAAATTTCCCATCGCCGTCTGCATCTGATAGGCAAGTATCCGTGGTAAAAAGCACGTTACTTTGCGAGTGACAAGGTTAAGCTCTCGCAATTTATTAAACGAATATTCCTTAACATTTTATCCAACAAAAGGTTACAAGATAAAAAAGGGTCTCTTCTCATAAAATTACAATCCCATGAAATTAAATATACATACGAAATACCTCCAGGATTATAAAGGATGCGTATCTGACATTCAAAATGAAAATGTAAAATGTAGGACGATCGCTGAACCGTTTAGAGGATCGCTGAACCTCCGAAAAATCTAAGAACGAGTTTTTAATTATTTGATGAAATCTGCACGAGGGTAACGGTTTTATAAATGGATACACGTTTGCATACTTTAATAGTAATTATTATATTAATGCAATTTTTATAACATTTACCTCGTTCCATCCATGCCTATTCCTGGCTTGAACCACAGCCTCGTACACTGCACCAGGTGAAAGGTTCCTTATAATGTGTGCCATTACATGGTCACCAGACAAAGAATCAGGAGCCATGGATTGCAGTCTGATATCACGCCAACGTCCAGGCTGCTGGTAGCTTTCATTCATCTAAAAAAAAACAAGAATTAGATTATTGTATTAAGTCCAAAATTATTAGGCAACTTTTCAATAATACATTAGTCTGTGATTAGGTACTACTGGTTTAGTAAACAAATAAAAGTTCACGTATATTTCCCAATTTATATCACGTACCAGGAAGTAAATAATGCTACCATATTTATATTTCATATATATCTCTCATCGCCTCGTCGCAAACCTTATATGATGTAGTAGGACTCGTATTAATGGTATAAGAAATTAGAACTTGGTGGAGCAAGGAAGCCAAACTTGCGGCCTAGGGGAAAAATAATCAGGAAAATAATAATCTCGAATCTAGAGGAATTAAATTTTAATATGGTTAGTTGTGATCCAATACTATGGACCCCCATTTTTATTTTGAGGATTCCTAGATTTTGTATCGACTGAAGTGGACCCCTGAAAATTGCTATGAACCCCTTGAAAGTTGCTATGGACTCTTGGGAGTCTACATGAACCATTTCTGGAAATCACAGATCTAGGTGAATATTAAGTGTTTGTTTTGCCATTCTGGATAATTTTAAACCTAATATTATGGCACGTTTATCATATTTTAAAATAAGCACTGGGCCTATTTTCGGTTGAGATAGCTATGTGGCAATCAGACTCCCTTAGTCACATAACTTGGTGCAAATGAGAGTATAATGTTGAAGATTTGGTTTTCGGTGCATCTATTCTATTTTCACAAGTCAATGGTTTAAAACTAACCTCCAAATATCACAAATAATAAAATGGCATTGGTTCGACTTTTGGAATATTTTATTTATAAGTGCACCACTTCAGTGCCTATTGTTTTGAACTGCTTACTGTTACCTCCATATTGTCATGTAAGATAAAATAGGTGACCAAAAATAGATATTACAATTTTACTAACATTTTACCAAAATAAGTGTGCCCATAGATAAACAAGTATAATGAGTGTGACCTTGCAGTAAAATGTGCATCCACGAATTATATCACCAACTTCAGAAGTGTATCAGAAAGTCTAAAATCCTGGACCCCATTATAGAATTTTAGCAATTGATCGATATGCCTCCATAATGGCTCCAAATATCATTTACCATCGCCACATTTGCAATTCCTCTACCCCGGAATAAAGGAAAAGCTCAGAATTAGTTTGAACAGAAATATCGTATATCCATCATCTGCCTTTGGGAGGGTTTTATCATCTTTGTACTTTTATTAATGAAACCGCCAGATAATTGGATGAACTCCGAAAATCGCTTATTCCGAATAATGCGCGGAAAAGTAATGAAACATTAATAGACAGGGGATGTATTAATGTATTAAGGACTATATGGAAAAATCATATGTTTCGTAGGTATTGATTTTCAAGGCGAAACTAATTTTTTGGAGGTAATAGGTTTTTAGGTGATATTCAGAGGTGAGATGAATCGGGACATAGGACATATTTGGATAAAATTATATCTATATAATAAATACTGTATTCTGAATCATTGTTTTGATGAAATTTATGGACAAAAATTGATATCATCATTATACAAATAAATTTGTAAAAAATTGTTTGTTCCTATTGTTGCTCTTAATTTTTTTGTTAACACAGTATAACAGTCAAATATTTAATTAAAAATTTGCACTACTTTCTCCAAGGTTACCATCGACAAAACTGTCCATTACCAATAATTTTAATTTTAAAATAAAGCTAGATATATACTTGAAGTAAAGTATTACCATTATGTATAATTATTATAATTATCATTTACCATCAATTTTCTGTACATAAGTCGAACTTCTTCCAGAGGTGGCCAACTTTGTACGGCCCATGTTAAATTGTAGGAGTCTCTGGAGCGTCCATAAACCGGAGACAGAAAATTAGCCGGACCTGGTTTTCCGGATAATTCTATGTACTTTTTCGCTCTTCCTAGAGAATTGTCGGCTATGCAACTGAAAGGGATAAAGATATTAAATTAAATGAAAAATAGTACCAAATAATATTTCTAGTAGTGATATTTATAAATTTTAAATATAAAGAAATAATTAAAATTGTTATATATATATATATATATGTTTTATATTATATATATATATATATATATATATATATATATATATATATTATTTTATATATATATTTATATTAAGGTGGTCCTTAATATGGACATTTTCGAATTTCCTTGCTCCCAAGGGCTCAAATGGTTCCAAATTGATGAAAAACAATTCTCTGAAAGTTTTAGCTCTTATTATTGTCTTTTAGATAGAGCCAATTCAATCAAAGATTTGTATGAAAACAGCATAAAAAAAAATTCAAGCTATTTCCATACGAAGTTTGATTGAATTGCGCACTATCTTAAAGTTAATATGAAGAGCTAAAACTTTCAGAGAATTGTTTTTTTATCAATTTGGAACCATTTAAGCCCTTGGAAGCAAGAAAATTCGAAAATGCCCGTATTAAGGACCACCCTAATTTATATATAATTTTTATTACTATGTGTTTTAAATTTATCTAAGTGCATTCTAGGCATTTTCAAGTTGAAGCTTTTATCTTCGCTCTTCGAACAAGATAAATTGCATCGTTAGTTACAAAGCTTTACAGAATAGATTGCAGATATATTTAATGGGTGCTTTGAGTAATAAAATTGACTATTATTACCAAAATACAAAAATTTTGTGATCGACTTTATATCCACATTTTTATTTTGCTATAATATTGTTTATAGATGGAAGAAAAACTTGATACACAATATAAATATATATGAATTTTTGATCGAAACCCTCAAGATTTTTATGTTTAACGAGAATGATTGCAAATCATACAATTTAATAAATATTCATAGATATTTTATACTAAATTTTTATAAGGTAACAATAAATTATTATGATTAATAGATGCAAATGAAATTGTACAGGAGATCATTAAAAGTCCTAATAAGGCACTAATTTAAATTAATTTGATAAAAACTATACTTAACATATATACATACTCTTGAGCCATTTAATAAAAATAAAAGACTTTAATTATTAATGCAATTCTAGAAACTGATCACGATCACGAAAGATTTTATCACTAAATTGCCAATGACTACAAATAACAAAATCCATAGAATAGTGTACTTGTGATAAAATTATTAATACATGTTAGTACTGCAAAAATTATATTAATATTCATATAAATCTGAATATTATCTGAATTATTTTTAACCATAAAATATACAAGATGAGAAACATATCAGGTTGAACACTATATCAGTAGAACCCCATTGTAACTAAAGTTTAAAAAGATAAAGTTTCTTGTTAAAACTTTGAAGAAACTTTCAGGCTTGTATATTTATACACATACAAATATAATATATATATACATATATATATATTCAATAGATAAGTCCTGGATTTTTTCAATATATTGATTGTTTCTTTTCCGAACAGTAAATCCAATAATAAAAAACAATTTGTTTTTTGAAGATGTTTAATACGACGTTTCGGAACTAGGTACGTTCCATCATCAGGTTTATTCTGTCAAATACAATGTTTTTTAAAATACTGATTAACATTAATTAACAATGGTCAATACAGATTAATTAGAAAAAAATTTTGTTATAAAGGAATGGATTATGTACCGGATAGATAGTAATAAGACTTAACTAAAAAAGGTTTTATATAAAATTGAGAAGCAAAAATTATTTACCTGTAATAATTTATATATCCATATCACTAATATTTTTTTGTTAAAAACACTCGATTTTTTTGGAAGATATTTGTAGATGTTACGACTACACAAGACTTAAACACACTGATATGGATTTCTGTCTGCCAGATGTAAAGGACAAAGCACGGAACTCTTGGCAAAAATGATTTTTTATGGCTCTTGTTTGGTAATTTACGAAAAAAGGAAAAATATTGCTTTAGTAAATGTTGAGAAATATTATGTATATATATATATATATATATATATATATACATACATACATGAACATGTATATGCACACCTACATACTCATACATACATATGCACATATCTATATATTAATGTATCCACAATTATACACATGAACACATATGCAAGTGTATGTGTATAGTGTATACCCAAAAACATACATATAAGCATATATATGGATGTACATATATTACAACATATATACATGTATATATATACACATATTCAAAAACTATTAGGATTAATTGTTTTTAATCAGGTTTAAAAAATTTAAATATGAGTCATGAATGATATTGTGATCTGATCTTTTATTAACACTTTTTGACGAATTCAAAAAGATTAAACTGCTTTCAGAAAAAAGTCTTTTAAAAGTACAATCCTCTCTATATAAAATATTGGGTTCAAAGGTGAAATTATGTGAGTTTTCGATGGAATGCTGAACAAGAGTACTTTGGAAATTTCGGCTTTTATGATGAGTGACGCTTAATTCATGTTGTCCTGATGATGGAACGTACCTAGTTCCGAAACGTCGTATTAAACATCTTCAAAAAACAAATTGTTTTTTATTATTGGATTTACTGTTCGGAAAAGAAACAATCAATATATATATATATATATATATATATATATATATATAATAAAATTTCTTTAATATAGATGTACATCATTGAGAGTATTTTTACGAACAAAAACTCACCTGTAATTACCGAAGTCTCCGACTTGAACATTTTTTATAATCAAAGAATGTTTCTCTCCGCGGAAATCCATTAATTTTCTATCGGATTGCTGAATGGGAAACGAGTCTTGATACCAAGTTATCTGCAAAGGCAAAAATAGAACCATTGAACGTATAAAATAAATGAAGTGATCAGAATTTATAAGTAGATTTCTTCTTTAATACGTATGTGGGTCACACATATCCAGGAGGATAATTAGAATTTATAGGTTTTATATATTATAAAAGATACTAGATAAGATATATAATTGTGAAATCATAATATAGTAGGGATAAGTGGTAAATGATACTGATCGACAGATATTTCAAATACCTAAAATTTCTTCAGCAGTTACAAGCTTCTGTTGAGATCAAAAATATTCGACACTTTCACTAAAAAGTTCCTTTTTTATCATTTGAAGCAGATAAGAGCTTCAACCAAAAAGTAGGTAAATTGCGATTTAGTAAAAATATTTGCAATTTACGATTATTTTCATATTTTCTAATTGTTGGCAAAGCATGACCCACAAAATTAAGTCATGAAATATTTTCTCGAATTTTTTGAAAAATTCGAGGTGCTGAAAATTACACAGTAAATTCACTGGAAAGTTCAAAAGCTGCTGTGAAAATATTACGAATGTAATTCAAATACTAGTTATACACGAGAAAAATTTACAAAAATGATTGTCATAGGTATAGATGCCTAATAATTGTACTAATTGCTAATTTGCAGTGACAATACCCATCAAACCCGAATACATTGCTTTTATCATATTACAAAAACAAAACCAAAAAATCCTATAAACCTTCACTCTGAACTCTACCATATAAATACTGACAGCTGTATTATTTCCATACTCAGCTCTACGGAAAATGCACGCAAAAAATCACCAAAACAAAACTTTGTTTTTGAATCGGACGGAACTGTTGAATAATCCCACATATGACATTTTCCAAACAAATAAATCAACAAATCTAATTTTTCTCGATTCGGTTCGGCCACGGAGCGCTAATGAACTTTAGTGAAGCGAAAAAAACTGTACATGGGAAAGCATACATAAAGAGGGAAATGATTGAAAAATTCAGTTTTTTCCGCCATTGATTAGTTGATTCACAAAAATCAAACATCAACATAATATATCAGTCACAAATTTAATTGAGAATTTTCAAAAATTGCTCTCAACAAAACTGTCCATTATTATTAATAATTTAAATATATCTGAACTTAATCTATGAAAGCTTAACCAAACTGGATATGAGTTTATAATATTACATAAGTTCTGTATTGGACCACTAACAACACTGTCCAGAGCAGAAGTCAATGATACTAACTTTGCTAAGAGGTCGCAACTATTCGCCACAGTGAAATATCACAACAGTTCACGTTCTAATATGTCTAAACTGCACAAATTACGATAAATACTATACTGCTGCTATAAACTATATAATAGTTTATACATTGCTAATGTTTAGTACATATTTGATGAAATTTCTTGGAAAATTGTCAGACCGCAAGAAAAACTAAATTTTAGACCTGATTCCAAATTATAGAACTGGCTCTAAATGTTAGATTTGGTTCTAAATTTTAGATAGTGTTCTGAATTTTAGACCTGATTCTAATACTGAGACCTCTGGTTCTAATTTTTAGTTTCAAATTTTAAACCTAATTCCAAATTTTAGACCTGGTTCTAAATTTCAGACCTGGTTCTAAATTTCAACCCTGGTTCTAAACTTTAGACCTGGTTCTAAACTTTAAACCTGGTTCTAAATTATAGACCTGGTTATAAATTATAGACTTGGTTATAAATTTTAGACTTGGTTATAAGCTTTAAACCTGAATCTAAACTTTAAACCTGGTTATAAGCTTTAAACCTGAATCTAAACTTTAGACCTGGTTCTAAACTTTAGACCTGGTTTTAAACTTTAGACCTGGTTTTAAACTTTAGACCTGATTCTAAACTTTAGACCTGATTCTAAACTTTAAACCTGATTCTAGACTTTAGAATAAATTAAAAATAATGTGACAAAAAAAGATTTAGTGTTAGTATTTTAAATATTAAAATTTAAATATGATTATAAAGTTTAATCAATTGTTTTAATAGCAAAATATTGGTTTTCTTAATATTATTCAATTTTGTAATAATCACTTACATATTATAATGTTTAAAATTAAATCTATATCATAATCTTACATTATACTAGTTATAGTATTATTTTTTTTACTCTACATAAACTTTTTGTAATATATATATTTGTAATTTATTTTGTATATATATATGCGTAAGTGATTATTACAAAAAGTTTATGTATAGTATAAAAAGTAATACTAAATTTAGAATAATGTGAGATTATGATATATATGAATTATGGATTTTTTTTAGAAGCATATAAATTTAATGTTTTACTAAAAATTTTAGCAGTTTCGTAATTGTTAGTCATGATAATGTTAATTATAATAATTTATCTTAATTTTCTTATTATATAATTTGTAGATATAAAATAATACCCATAAAAATTTTAGTAGTTTCGTGTTTATTAGTTATTCATTTGTCCCATCTCAATTCGGTACAGTAAATGTCGCAGTAACCTGAAATCACCCCTAGGTCTAGGTTAAGCGTCATGCAGCGTGCCGCTTACTCATGGTACACCGACATTTAGTAAAAATAAGAAATAATAGATAACTTTTGTATTAATTCAAGGAATTAGACTTGGTAGACAAAAACTTTGTTAACAATGACATTAGTCTTTAGAAATTTGAAAAAATTAAAACGACGACAACTTTGTTAAAAATGTCATGGACTTTGTTAAAAATGTCATGGATTAGTCTTTGAAAAAATTTGGACTTGGCTCTAAATTTTAGACTTGGTTCTAGATTATAAACTTAGTTCTAAATTATAGACTTGGTTCTAAATTTCACATGTGCCCTAAGGAAAATTGCTGGAACTTTCCATATTGTAATTAAAAATTCGAGGAAAAAAACAATAAACAATAACCAGTGACCAATGATAGAAATACAATTAATTTCAAATTTGAATTTGCTTTAAAGCAAAATTCATTTACAACTTGTTGAATCTTTCGAAAGCTGTTTCCAAAAAATAATTTATTAAATATGTTACAATTATATTTTACTGATTTATCCTATCAATTTCTCTAAAATTCAACCAACAATGATCACAAACCGCCTCGTGCAAAATTTGAAATTCGAATCGATTTTCCTCCGGATATGATATGCCGGATGCCGGAAAGGAATGAAGCGCTGCGACGATAGATTCAATAATTCCGGCAACGAGATGAGTAATCAAGATAAATAGTCCATTATGCGAAAAATACTCAGACACTTTCAGCCCCTGATTACAAGACCAAAAATGGCAACATTTAGACTTTAAAAGCAGAGCCTGTCAAACTTTTTAGGTAATGAATATAATTTTAAATAATTTTTGTGAAGACAAAATGATTTTAAATGCATTTTCCACTCTCTATCTTTATTACAAGTTTTAGCATACTATTCGTTAAAAAATTTGCTAATCAGGTAAAACACACAAAATTAATTTATTAACTTCCCGTAGGGTAAGTTATAGTAATCGCAAAAAAATCGAAAATGAAAATTTTTATATATCTTTACGTTTCAGAGGTTTCTGAACATTTTGGCATACCTTAGAAAAAATGGATGTATGTGTGTGTGTGTGTGTGTGTATGTGTGTGTGTGTGTGTGTGTGTGTGCGTGTGTGTATGTATGTGCGGATACAAATTTTCGTCGACGATTTCGGGAACACGGATCAACCGATTTGAATAATTCAAAAAACATTCGATTCGTATTGATAAGGAGACGTGCTGATTAGTTTTTGGCGAAGGCAGGTCTAGCCGTTCCGGAGATACGGGGCAAAAAGTGCCGAAAACGGTAACTCAGTTTTTAAGAGAACGGAGCGTCCGATTTTAATAATTTAAAAAACATTTTACTTGTATTGACAACATGAAGAATTGATCAAATTTTCATAAAGGCAGGTCTAGCGGTTTCGGAGATCTAACGAAAAAAGTAAAAAAAAATGCCATTTGGCGGTCAAAAATGATCATTAGACATATGCACATCAAATTTTCAGATATTTTATAGAGATTTTAACAATAAGTATAAATTTTGTTTATTTTCCTATGAGTTCCGTATCGATGTTTACCCGTTAGACAGCGACGCCGCGCTTACGTGCTTTATATTTTGTCTCTATGCAGTTAAAGCAGTACGATTGCTTTGAAAAACAAGTTCAGATCTTCCAAAATATGTCAAAATGAAAAAAACATTTTTTGTTAAAAAAAAAAAAATTTTTTTAAAAAATTTTTTTAAAAAAAATTTTTTAAAAAAAAATTAAAAAAAAAAAAATTTGTTTTTCAAAAAAAAGTAATTGTTTGTCCAATTTATAGTTTCTCAAAAATCTTATTTTTTCGAAGTAAATTTTTTTCAAAAATGTTAATTGTTTTTAAAAAAAATAATAATTTTTGGTACGGGAAGTTCCAGCAATTTGCCTTAAGGCACGATGCCCTAATTGCCTTAAGACAGAATTCCACTTACAGCTAGTCTTATGTTTGATATTGACTCTTTACAAGAGTAAAAAAATATAATTTGAAATATGAATCTATAAATTTATTTTAGTCTAATTCATAATAATTATTCATAACTATACAATATGCACTAATAGACTTTAGATTTACAAAAATATAACTATACGCTTAATTAGTGGAGAAGCTAATAATAGGCAGTTTCTCAGGTATATTCAATTGATTTTGTTCTTTATTGCGTAGATAAAATTAGTAGTAATTAATGAGCATTACCATAAAATGTATCATTGTATCATTATTATTGGTAATGATATTATTCATTAATCTCAAATATTTTATTTTTGAAACCACTGATTAGTAATGCCCAAGAAGATTCTACGACGATAGTCCTCCTTGGAGGTTATTGATTACTAAAGTGGCTTTGTTGAAAATAATGAGATTTTTTAATAGATTAGCTCACTAGTTTCTTTTTAATACTATTTAATTGATTTTTTTTATTATTCTACAGTGGAATAATAATTCTTCTTAAAAAATGAGTTTTGAGTCCCACCCTTCTTCAGTGGATAAAAACTACGTGAAATACTATTATATACATATACACTAGAATGTTATTTTTGACCATCAAACTATGAAGAAGTAGTGATAAAAGTTATCATTATAAGTTTATTTGCTCAATTTTCATGTTCTTTGACCTTTACTTCATCATACCTGACAATTTTCGTAGAACAAAACGATTTGGATAATCTAGTATGGCAAATAACTATTTCATTCATAAAATCATTTGTTTGCTAACAATCTATTTTTGTATTATTTGCTTCACCTTTTTGTATCGATATTGTAAACAAGTATCAAAAAACTTAATGACTGCTCGGTTCTGATCTTTCAATGCATTTTAAGCAATATGCAATAGATATAACTTAGTTGATATAAACAATTTTATTGAAAAAAAATTTGTACTTTTATTAACTTTATGGTCTAGCTTATTTTAAATTTTTGGTTGTCTTACCAATGGACTCTCAAATAAACGACTCAAAAAATCCTTTATTACTATTTCAATCATATTTTTTCTGTTTTGTAACAATCTATTTTCGTATTATTTGTTTCCCCTCCCTAAATGCTGCTAATGTTCAAATAATGAACTTATTTTCCGACCTCATATTTTGTTTTCTTCTTTGAGCGAAACTGACAAGTGGATGAGGTAAACCGACTAAACAAGCGTCGAAAACTTTGAGAGAATTTTCCAAGAGCAATATGAACGGGAAAGTGTTTTGGAAAACTTAAATCGCGTATTATGTAATGCATAATGGAAGTATATTAAACTTACACGTGAGGAGAGAGAGAACAGTTAATGTAATTATAGTAATTGCAAGGCATTTGCTGTAAACACTGCCGAAATAGAATTAGGAGTAACTTATTATAAGGTAAGTTACATGAACTTCCTGGTATAAGCAAGTAATCGACTTAATCAATAAGGATTGAGATTTAGCAACTATTCAAATTATGTCAATAAAATTTTCAATTGTTTATTTTCGTAATATTTTTTTTTGCTTTTCATTAAAAACTAATCAATACAATTTATAATAGATATTTTTAAAACTTTATATTATCATTAATTTTATTTATTAGTAATATGTAGAATAGTGTGAAAGATTTCCCATTGCTATTTCACAATTTGATCTATTTTTTAAAGTAAAAATTGATATCACTACTGCATGATATCAACTTTATATTATCATTAATTTTATTAATTAGTAATATGTACAATAGTATGATAGATTTCCCATTGCTATTTCACAATTTGAACTATATTTTCAAGTAAAACTTGATATCACTACTGCATGATATCAGGTTATCTAGTTTCAAACTAATGATAACGTCCACACAAGGCAATGCTTTTAACCGTTACGCCATGAAAACCTTTGATTGTATTATTTAAATTTATATTATTTACCATATTTCATTCTACTTTGTGTTCAAAAATGTATTTTATCTAAATATAAGCGTGTATGTCAACGGTAATCAATATCTAGCACAGAACAAAATATACATGCTGTATGTTCTGAAAGCGCACACCAATATTCTAAACTTTAATTTGTAATTTTTGATATTAAATCACTTTTCATAAGCCTATAATATTTTAGGATGCTCGATAATATTATCAATTCTGTGGTTGTATTAAAACTGTCTATATATTTTTTTTAACAATTAATACAAAGAAACGACCCGGCTGCTCTTTATAAAAAAAACTAATAAGCACGATTTCCTGGTAATTTGGTATCTTTGAAGTTTTTGAATTTAATAAAATCGGTTCTAGATTTTTATTAAAATGTTGATAATTTTTTTTCAATTAGTATTAAGCTTCAAAAAGTAGCTTTTAAATTTAAAAAATCAGTGTCATTTTTTTAAAAAAAATCTAAATTTTACTCACATGAACACGCACTTTTTGCCATTTTGGTGTCAAACAATTTAAAATTACTTGAAATATGAAATTAGTCTAAATAATATATAGATATCGAGTCAGATTTTCTGGTAAAAACAAGCTTTTTTGGAAAATTAAAAAACGAGAAGTAATCAATTGCAAACAATAACTGAAATTTAAGTTAGATAACAAAATCACAACAATTGCAGTTATTTGCCATTAGGAATATATTAAGAAGATTAGATAAGAAAAAGAAATTTTCGCAAAAAGTATAGTTAGGGCTTTACAAAAGAATATAAAAATGACGATACATTTAAGAAAGATATCTATAACGGCAACATTTAATTTAATTACCCAGCATTTATATTTTTCTCAATAAATCTTTCCCATTTTCAAATAGAACAATATTATTTCGATTACCTTATCAGTTTAATGTGCGTTAAGCCGTTAAGAAAAGCAACATTTTAGCTGCCGAGATTAGAAAATGCGGAAAATAAGCCAATAAAGAAAATAGATAAATCAAGTTATTATCTAAAAAAATCTAAAGAAGGCAATTTGAGGTCGCTATCCATCGTCCCCGTTGATAACGAAAATTAAAAAAATCCATTAGAACCGAGTCAAGTGTATTCAACGTAATTCTATTTTTTTTTGGCTCCAACGTGATTTATTAGAATACAGAATATTCAAGTGGAAAATCACAAATAAAAAGTATAATGGAAACAGGTAAATGAAAATGGAATTCAATGTACGGTTGAATAAGAAAAGCTTATTATATTTAGGTGCGACGAGGAAAATATTAATTTTGTGAAAAGTACAGATTCAACAAATGATAATATTTAAGAAGAAAATTGGAATAAATTATCTCATAGCTAGATCGTGTGATTTTTCACACATATTTCAACTAGGAAAACTAGGAAATACGTAACTAAATAATAAAACAAATATATTTAATTATAAATTAATAAAAAACTATATCCAGTGGTAAATATGAGTCTTGTGCTATATATTGAGAAACAATTTAAAACTCTTGCAAAAGCAATTAATATTCAGAGACGAGTCGAAATAATATTTTGACCTAAAGGGACATCTGTTTTAAGCTATGAGATTTAAAATTTTAATGTATCAACTATCTCTTATATTTCCATATCGAAAATAGTGGTATTTTCAAAATTAATTTCGGTATTAATAATGCCAAAAATTTAGACAGCATACCGGTTTTTCGGTATACCGATATCACGTCCTCTAGCTACAATTGTAATATTAATTGGCAACTGTATGTTTACTGCTGTTTATTTTGTACTAATATGAATATATATGTATATATGTACATACATATATATCTAAATATGTATATATGTGTTTTAATGAACGTTATAATTAAGCATAATGAATTTTATTCCCATGAGATTATTAATTGCAAAAGCGGCTACATGTAAGACAAATGCGCCACTATAACTCGGTGCGAGGGCTCGTAAATTATATTTAAAACGAAATTACAAAGGTCATATTTCATTTAGAAAATTTAAAGTAAAACGTTTTTTGTATATCTGGGGAACTAAATATTAGTTTAACACAAGTTTTAACAACACGCAGAAACATTTAATAGAGAAAAAATATAACAACGGTCAGCAAAAAACACTCACGTTAAGCAAAATGTATAAATTGAAGTTTATCCAATTAATATTAATAAGTAATAAGAAACCTAGTACATATCTTATGATTATTAGAAGATGGAAATTAAAAAAAATAGACACATACCTCTGGATTAGTTTCTCCATGGACGGTACAGGATAATTGAGCTTCATGTCCTTCACCAGCATGTACCCATGATCTATCTACTGTAATTTCTGGTGGGGCTGGAATAAAAAAAGATTACATATATACATCTTTAAATATATAAAAAATACATAAATGAGTTGGATGACAATAATTCAAAATCATACAAGTTTAACTAAAATCAATAAGTTTCAGGTGAAGTTGTAGATCTCATTCAGTATAAAAATATACCTTTACTTTTGTATATTTATTGCAAGATTTTTGTGTTCTCAATTAGTAAAATTGTTACCTGTCTTTGTATATTTTTTAGAAAGTGTTAACCACACTAAAATAAAAAATCTCCACAAATAGAGGAAAAATATCTGCTGGGTTGACTTCTAATAGTTAGGTACTAGATTTACCAAAAACCTGTAGAGGTTAGTACCGACTGCTAGTAAAAAAATAAAATTATATTAATAATAGTATGCCTTATTATGCCTTTGTAACTTAAAAAATATAAAGTTAGAAAAAAATAAGGAATTACAAGACTATAAGATATATAATTATATCTACGATTTATAGATATATTTTTAAGATATATTTTTTTACATTAATTGCAAAATGTTTACGTAAGCATGGGGGTAGGGGGTAAGAGCTTTGCTTACTTTTGCTGACAAGGGGGATGAGGGGTAAATAATTGTAATAAATCTGCTTACGTAATACTTGAACGATCCCTTAGTATTGAATTTAGAATGAGCAGATGAATTTTATAAAGGAAATTCTTATAGAAGAAGTAGCTTTGATCGCTGTTGTAATATGTAAAAAAAATATTATTATCAATAAAATATTACCACTTTTCCTCATTTACTGATGGCAAATTTTCAGTAATCCCTTTATACCTAATAAGAAATTCAAGGCAACCCCACGTCCCTTACCTGTGTCCCTTCCCTTCCCTTACCTGTCTCAAACTAGCGCATGATATACGACTTCGGTTCGAATCCCTGTGCACGCTAACAAAACTTTGCCTCGAAACCATAAATAGTGATATGTAAATTTCACCTTACACAATGCGTAGCCCTGCATGTTTTGATAATATGTTATCCGTACACGTGTAAAATGAACGGAATAAAATTTCGATATCAAATTACGAGATCGTTTTCCACAGATTCCAAGAAAATTAAAATCAAATGAGCGTGGCGATAGTGGAAGTCGTAAATAAATAAAATAGAATAACATGGCGAAATGTCATAAACGAGGCGGGTCGTTAGAATCATAAATGTTGTAGATTGGTGGATATAACACGGTAGATTTGTTGTGATGTTTTTTATATAAGTTTTATTGCCGTGTTTTTGATAAGAGAAACGGATGGCCAGTTTGTATTTGGAAAAAAATTATGATGAACAAGAGTTCACTCGTGAGTAAGTGACTAGAACGACTAGACCTGAATCATAGGTTCCTGGTTCGAACCTGCTTTGAGGAGCCTGATGTCAAGCAGTAATGACATACGTTTTGGATCTTTAGCAATATGATTCCAAGTGAAAATAGCCCTCATACGGCAATGCTGCATCAATAAATATCCGCCATATTACATAAATTGCAATAGAACAATTTACCACACAGAGATGAGACAACTGTTTTGGATACAAATTAGGCCAACAGCTTATAGTACTCTTAAGTTCTGGTGCTATTTCAAGCAACAATAATATGACTACCGAAGAAAAGTCGGATTCATGGTATAAATTGCAAAAATTTACTAAATATGCAAATTTGATCTACTAATTACGACACTCATTAAGCGCCGAAGTAGAAAGAGAAAATAGAAGTGAAAATATTAATCAACATCTGATATTATCTGATATAGCTTGTGTCGATATTATATCTTATATAGAAAAATAATCGCAAAATGTGATAGTAAGCGCATAACTAACAACGCCTGGACCAATTTGGCCAATTTTTTAAATGTTCGTTGAAGTCCAAGGATGGTTTTACGGCAAGAAAAAATGAACAATTGCCGGGTAAACCCTAAAAAACAACCCTTTTCTTTTTCACATACAAACGTTAGTATTTTAATTTTTGCCATCGGATTACGGAATATTTACTCAAGTCAATGGAGCTTTTGGGTCTGAATTTTCTTACTGTGCTCCAATTTGTATGAAATTTTGAAATTGGTTTAGACTGTAACTGTATTGAAAAAGCAAATGCTCATCATTTCATTTAAAGCAGTTGTACATTATGATCCATATGGGTGGATGTATATACATTTCGGTAAAGACTGTGTAGTGTAAAAAAACATAATATTTTTAACTAATTGGTAAATATCAGTATAGGTAATTAAAAATAATTGGAAATTTTGAATTGTAAACATAAGTACAGGAAAATGTCTGTTGGGTTATTTAGTTTATTATATATACAAGGAATTTCTATATACCATTTTAAGTAAATTTTTCACTAACAAACTACAAAGTTTATACAACTAACTTATACTAAAACAAATTAAAAAATTGTAGAAAAAACTAACGACAAAAATTGATGCTTATTAATGTATCTCGCAGAAAAACTTTTGTTAAGCAAATAAGCCAAAAGCAAACTGAAAGGACGGCAAACAAAGTTATACACATCCGGGCTTACCCAATAAATATTAACTATATAGTCGATAATTAGCTAGTTGTTTATTGAGAACTTTTCAACGGTATATATTCAGACAAACGTAAATAGAACGAGGCAAACTTATTACATATTGACTTTGCAATAAAATATGAATTCAACCCTTTCCTTGTAAAATGATCGAAATATTACTTCAGATAATTACAGACATTGCAGTGTATACATTCGAGTGAAAA
>NW_020539724.1:7640814-7682181 GCF_003426905.1 Ctenocephalides felis | reverse complement strand
CGAAACGGCTAGACCTGCCTTTGCCAAAAACTAATCTGCACGTCTCTCTTCATCAATATGAACCTAAACATTCAAATAGGTTGATCCAGAGATAAGAAAATTGGTTGATCGTGTTCACTAACTCGTCGACGAAATTTTTTAGCTCCATACACACCTGCACATTACATATACATACGCATCCATTTTCATGGTATGCAAAATGTTCAGAAAACCTTTGAAACACAAAGATTAACAAAAAAATTTATTTTCGTTTTTTTTGCGGATTGCTGTAAATTACCCTAAGGAAAATTAACAGTTCATGAACCTTTTACAAAAAGACTACTACAAGACTTATTCATTATCCTTTGCATTAGAATAAACTCTGACTATTAGGTTTATAAGAAAAGTATCGACATCATTCAGACGCAATATCAAGTTACTTTTGCATGTATAAATTAATATAACATTTAGAAATAGTCCTTACATGTATAAGTTATACTTCCCTGTTTTCTGAAAGACAAATGAAATATGTAATAGTTCCTTGATAAGTAGAATTCATGACGGCAATAGGCGGTTTGTCTATATGATTTGTGAATGCTATTCGAAAACATATCATTTTGTAATTACATCTATTAAATCTGATGATTTGGTAAATGCCGTAATTGTAACTTTACCAAGTTTCAAACTATGAATAGTATTGTGGGGCAGGTGAATACTCTAAAACATCGTTAAAAACGTTAGAGAAAGTAAGTTATAAACAATTTTTCAATTTTTTAAAATAAATGATAAAATAAAAATAAGTCAAAAAATGCAGGCAAATATTTTTTTATTCAATATTAAATTAAATTATTTATTAAAAATAACTGATTTATTTTTTAGCTATTGTTTGAACTTTTGAAGTATTATGCAAAGGTTTAAATAAGTTAGAAAATTTGTAAATAATAAGTATAAAGTTAAAAAAAGTAAAACTTCAGAACAAAACCCCCACTTGCGTATTTAATAAATAATTATAAGGTCTAGGGTTCAAACACGCTTTTTGGATCAGCTGATTTCAAGCAGTAATGATATCCATTTTCACTCGAAAATCGATATAAATATAAGTAAATAGATGTTTCAGAGTGAAAAATAGCTGGAATACAGATTCTATAATGATACTTCTTTAAATTTTCAAAACGAGGACAAAAAAATACACTTTTTTGGTAATCATAAAGCAACGGCTTAGGGGGTGTCGATTAATCGTGAGGTTTTTAAGGACAGGGGCGCTTTGACAAAAATCACAAAATATCACGTGGGGGAGGGATAGTTATAGTATGATATCACGTGTATTTGTTTTGCAGACTACAGACTGATTGCTTTTTTGCAAAGGCAGGTCCAGCCGATTCGATGATACGAAACAAAAAGTGCAAAAATATCAATTCAGTTTTTGAGGGAACGGAGCCTCCGATTTGAATGATTCAAAGAGCATTTTACTTGTACTGACGAAGTAAAAAATTGATTTGATTGATATGTACATTAAATTATCTGATATTATATAAAAATTTTAATAATAAGCACGAATATGTACCAAGATATATTATGTTTAGCTGTAAGACTGCGACGCTATTTTATCTCCAAAATAGCTAAGCAGCGCGATCTCTTTGGAAAAAATTCAACATTCTCAAAAAAATTCTAAAACCACAATAATTCTAAAACCTGAATAATAATATATTTAATTTAATACCTAGCTATGTTATAGAAAGAATCGAACTTCAACGCTCACGTACCAAAATATCAACATAAAGTTTCCAACAGTGATCACCGGCTATTATGCATAAGTCTTTTAAATTAAATGCTTGGAAACTATTATAAGCATGGGACAAAGTATGAGAATTTTCCAATCCCAATTCTTCGCCTCCTCCACCTTCAAATTCAGGTGTTGAATTTGCAGAACTTCATAGAAAATGACAAACGTGTTAAGTTTTAAGCAAAATATATAATATTATACGTTTTCTATTACAAAAATATTTACGTCGTGCTAAAAAGTCTCGATGTCGCAGTATTTTCGTATCGATTTCGTGGGTAGGGTTAAGAATATAACGAGGAAGAAAAAAACATGAAAAATTTATCGCGGTTTTCGTGTGAGTGAACTTGACTGACTAACTCATTCATTTGCCCGATGCGATAAAACAGCTACAAATGTTAATAGCAACCCACCCAAACCAAACCAACCCCGACCTCGCCTCGTCTACGGTCTACGTTTCGCCTTTAAATTCCTTGTGGATCGTTAGGTAAATGTTAAGAGCTTTCAGAACTTGTTCGTAAAATGATTAGTCTGTTCGGAGGAGGAAACAGATTTCGATTTATTTAGTACGCCAATGATCTTGCGGTCATATCGAAAACCGAACAATGTTATGTCTGAAGCATAGCTCTCTACGGATCAGAGACATAGACTCTAAGGAAAGTCGACAAAACTATCTGAAGAGTTTTGAAATGCGGTGCTAGAGGCGGATGGACAAAATAAAGTTGTCTGACAAAATTACAAATGAGGAAGCCCTGAAAAGAGTGGGCAAAGAAAAGACTATACTGAGCACAATGCTGAGAAGAAAAGGAAACTGGATCGGATTCCTGCAAAAAGAGTGCTTCCACACAACGTCGTCGTCGAAGGCAAATAGAAGAACTGAAAGGATTGGGAAGAAGAAAAATGCAGATGGTTGATGACTGATGCGAGAAAAGGAAATACAGAGAACTGAAATCTGAAGCTCTGAACCAGGAAGCAGAAGTTTTGAAAAGGAAAATTCATAAAAACGAACATGAAGTGATAAATCGTCATTAATAATGGAAATAATAAACAAGGAAGGGGAAGAAAATCAGGGATTTTGTCATGATCTCATAATATGGAACTGCCTTCGGGCACACTACTATTATTATTATTAATATTATGCATTAGAGCAGGGCCTAAAGGTCCGCCAAAAAAAGGTCCACCAACGATATCCCAAAAACAAGTAAAGTTAAGAATTTCGTATTAACAATATTTGAAAGTAGAGGGAAAAAACGTATAACCATCCATCACCTTGATTCTAACAACGTCGCTATCAGGAAATAATCGCCTATGTTTGAAAAACCACAACAAAAGTATTGTTTTTCGTTGTTTTAAACTTCGAAACTTTTAAATATATGTTATTATTTTATGTTATTATTCAATTATTAACTTCCCGTAGGGCAAGTTATAGTAATCACAAAAAATCGAAAATGAAAATTTTTATAGATCTCTACGTTTCAAAACCTTCTGAACATTTTGGCATACCTTATAAAAAATGGATGTATGTGTGTGTGTGTGTGCGTGTATGTATGTATGTTCGGATACAAATTTTCGTCGACGATTTCGGGAACACCGATCAACCGATTTGAATAATTTAAAAAACATTCGATTCGTATTGATAAGGAGACGCGCTGATTAGTTTTTGGCAAAGGCAGGTCTAGTCCATCCGAAGATATGGGGCAAAAAGTGCAAAAATGGTAAATCATTTATTAAGAGAACGAAGCGTTCGATTTTAATAATTCAAAAAACATTTTACTTGTATTAACAAGGTGAAGAACTGATCAAATTTTCATGAAGGCAAGTCTAGCGGTTTCGCAGATCGAATGAAAAAAGTAAAAAAAAATGCCATTTTGGCGGTCAAAAATGATCATTAGACATATGCACATCAAATTACCAGATGTTTTATAGAGATTTTAACAATAAGTATAAATTTTGTTTACATTCCTATGAGTTCCGTTCCAATGTTTATCCGTTAGACGGCGACGCGGCGCTTACGCGCTTTGAGATTTCGTCTCTATGCAGTTAAAGCAGCACGATTGCTCTGAAAAAAAAGTTAAGAATTTCCAAAATATGTCAAAATGAAGGAAACATTTTTTTCATATTTTTTTTTTGCAAAAAAAAGTAATTTTTTGTTAAATTTATAGTTTCTCAAAAATCTAATTTTTTCGAAGTAATATTTTTTCAAAAATGCTAATCGTTTTTAAAAAAAATAATAATTTTGGTACGGAATGTTTCATCAATTTGCCTTAAGGCACGATGCCATGCGGCCCACTAGTTATGTATGATTGTGCTATGTCAGTTTTTATCCATATACAATATATTCTATAAATAAAATATTTTCTTCCTGCAAATAAACTGGTATTGTTTATATCTTGTGAATAAAACAATGTCGATTTTATGTTATATGGTATACTGTTGATCAAACATTCAGTGGTCATCTAAATGCTAATTCGCGCCACCAGAGACTAAACTGAAACTTGTACAATAATAACCCTTGGGTAATATTGAATATAATACTGCCGAAAGATAAATGTATACTTGTTATATATATATATATATATATATATATATATAATATACAGTTATATATATATATACCAATAAATGTACAAATGTACACCACAAGCCATGTATACGCATGATTATATAAACCCAAAAGGAAAAGCGGTTAGAAAGAGGGTCAACTTAAAACATTTTCCAACATTCTATAATTAACTTAGAACATTTTTAAATAGAGCACAACAAGTAAAAGTAAAGGAGAAGGTAAAGGTAAAGGACTCATTGAAATACAAGGAGGAAACGATAGTCCTCATTGAGATACATCAAATAGCTTTTAACTTTCTGAAATCGATTCAGGCGTTTTTGAGCAAACGGCTATGAAAGTTCTAATTTGGACAAACGCCAAAAAATCTATACTAGTTTTCGCCAACTTCGACGAATTTTTAAAATTAAACGACTTGTCGTAGGGCCGCAATATTTTAGTATGATCTATAAGACTAATCAGCACGATTCCCAACCAATATCTTTCGAACGGTTTTTGAATTTTCAAAATCGATTCAGAATTGCGGGCTAAAACGTGAACGAAAATTTTTTCACTTTTCTGCTATTCACAAGGAAGCGATTTGGCTGATCGTCGCGCAAAATTGATAAACGTCAGTCCTCATCGTGATACATCGAATGACTTTTAAATTTTTGGAATCGGTCCAGTCGTTCTCGAGAAAACGTCGATTTACGGCAAAAAATCTGTTCACATACACGCCAACACACACGCACACATACACATATACGTTTTCCAATTTTGGTCTCATTCGATTTAGAATGGCTTGAAACGTCGAGGAAACATAAAATTAGCGAATCGGATTTTTTGATGAAAACATAAACTTCGGGAAGTTAAAAAAACGGCCAAAACTTTGTTTAAAAATAATACGGCAAAAACTTTGTATAAAAATCCAAAGCTTTTTCACTCAAATCCAAGGTGTCAAAAACATACACATTTTTCCTTTCAACATTTAGAAATAAATATAAACGATTTGTCTTTAACGCTGCCGAATGAAAATTCGAAAGAATGAATTGCTATATATATATATATATATATATATATATATATGTTTTGACATGAAAAATCTATGGAAATCAGTGTGCATACGAAAATGCAACTTGTTTTTAGGAAACAGCATGCTGTAATGCAATTTTGAAATATTAGTCAATAAAATAACGTCATATATCACATCGTGCAAGAAATAAATGTTGCTATACACATATATTGTAAGTTGAATTGTGAAATTACTAAATATTTGCATAAACTAGTGGGGCGCATAGCATTGTGCCTTAAGGCAAATTGCTGGAACTTCCCATACTAAAAATTATTTTTTCCAAAAAGATTAACATTTGAAAGAATTAGATTTTTGAGAAACAATAAATTAAAAAAAAAATATTTTTGGAAAAAAAACTTTTTGAAAAAAAAATGTTTTCTTCATTTTGAAATATTTTGGAAGTTCTGAAATTTTTTTCAAAGCAATCGTACTGCTTTAACTACATAGAGACGAAATATCAAAGCGCGTAAGCGCCGCGTCGCTGTCTAACGGATAAACATTGGTACAGAACCTATAGGAATGTAAACAAAATTTATACTTATTGTTAAAATCTCTATAAAATATCTGATAATTCTATGTGTATATGTCTAATGATCATTTTTGACCGCCAAATGGCATTTTTTTTACTTTTTTCACAAGATCTCAGAAACCGCTAGACCTGCCTTCATAAAAATTTGTTCAGTTCTTCATCTTGTTAATACAAGTAAAATGTTTATTGAATTATTAAAATCGGACACTCCGTTCTCTTAAAAACTGAATTACCGTTTATGGCACTTTTTGCCCCGTACCCACGAAACGGCTAGACCTGCTTACGCCAAAAACTAATCAGCACGTCTCCTTATTAACAGCAATCGAATGTTTTTTGAATAACTACAATCGGTTGAACCGTGTTCCCGAAATCGTCGACGAAAATTTGTATCCGCACACACACACATACACACACACATACATACATTTTTTCAAAGGTATGCCAAAATGTTCAGAAACCTCTGAAACGCAAAGACATAAAAATTTTTATTTTCGATTTTTTTGCGATTACTATAACATACCCTACGGGAAGTTAATTATGATATACTTTATGTGAAAGTATGAATAATAAATTAAATAAATATATAAATAATAAAATAAACATAAATAATCCTACCTTGTATGATCCTGTCACAACCTTTTCAGTCTTCGTTTCTTTGTACGGGGTCACCAATTTATTGAATTTGTTTCCTAAGGATGAATAATTTTTTAATGTATAAAATTATAAATAATATGATCATTTTTTTTACCCCAAACCCACATCTACTGATTATGCTACATAAATAATAATGTAAATAGAAAAAGTAAATATTAGTAATGAAAAAAAAATGAACTAAATTTTTGAAGTCGAATATTTAAATGTTTAGACACCAAAATAAAGGTTGTTAGTACCAATTAGTAAAAAGTAATCAATACCCAATTAATAGACAAGAAAGTTCCTGAAAGTATATAATAGTATTATTAGAGAAAGAAGTAATTTGTATAAAAACATTGTATTTTGCACAAATATTAGATGTCACAAAGTGTATACAATCATTAGCAATAAGCCGTAAATTAATAGGCAAAAGTTAATTTCCAAACTTATACAAATCAGCAAAAAATTCAACAGAATTGACGAGCAAAATTGTATATAACTTTGTTGTGATTTTGCTACTCCATAATAAAATACCACTTTTTAAATAAATTATAGATAGTTATGTATGCCTTAAATTATTTTTATGAACCTTAAACTATAATTAACTGATAGTACTTATACATTACGATTTTGGACCGTAAAAAAATTTAATAATTATTTTTTATTACTCACTTTTTAATTTACCGTATGATAGCATTTTTTTTTTATAATAATTTAAAATCCATGGATAATGTAAAAGGCTTCTATATATATCATTATGTACAATTATGTGTTAAAGTTTTTCTAATGATCTGTAATAACTGCAAAAATGTGGACAATATTAATTAGTATAGCAATAATTTGAATTAACTGAGAAAAAAATTCGATGATGTACTTCAGAATATTTTTCATCGTATTATGATTGCATAAACATATTTTTCCAGTATTACTTCTAATATTTTAAATCTTTAATACTCGAAATATGTTCAATAGAATTTTGCACTGATTTACTATTATTTATTAAATAAGTTAAAAATTATCAGTTCGCCCAATTAAATTTCTAATTATTAAGAATGATGTTCCAAAAAATATTTGGAGTTATTTATTAATTTACGTGCGCGTTTTGGAATGCTGTGTTTTTTATATTATAATTAATATTTACATCTTACGACTAAATTTCTATATAGAGACAAACATATATTATACTAAAATTTAGTATTTTTTCATCATCGAACAGAATAGAATTAGTTATTATATATATTAAATATATAATAAATTTCTGCACTGGATCTGTTCAAATAATTTGGATGAATTCCTTTATTTTACTTATTGCTAGTTATTTAAATTATTTTTAGTGGCTCAGTTAAGAGCAGTTTAATTTTTTTTAAACAATTTAATTATGTACAATATATAAAACATAGAAAAAATAAATCATCAAATATAGAAAAAAATTCCAATTGAAAAATAAGATTTGGGTAGTTTTTATAAACTACTTAATTGCAAAAAATGAACTTTTTTAAATAACTCTTGGAACAGTTTTTGTATAAATTTGTAAAATTATGTAAAGGCCAAAAAATAGAACTTTACATTTTTTGTTAAGAAACTAAATTCATTTGTATTAATTAATATTATCCCATATTAGCTCATTTTAATTTATGAATTAAATACATTTTCTTATAAAAAAATAGCAAAAGTATGAGAACATGCACATTCAATGCCAAATTTGTAATTAATCACCAAATGAAATGTTACATAAAATGAAACCATCTGGTGGTGAAACGGAGTTCGCCCGGTTTGCTAGTTTATAATAAATTCTCAGTGAGAATGAAAATTCTTCAAAGTATTTTTTTACAAATAATGTTTTGGCCAATATAGGTTAATAAAAATTCCACAAAAAATCCCTTTCATAATACAAATTATACCTATTATTAAAGTATTTAGAAAAATACAATAATTATAGTATACATTTTATTAAGCCCCATAAAGATAAAGCAAGTTTTATTGAAAATATATCTATACATGACTAATTGTATAGATTTTAAGTATTAGTTTATTAATAAGTTAAATACATCTTAGTTAATAAAACATTCAACAGACCCATACAATGACCCAACACCATGAAACATTAACACAGAAATATTAATACATCAGTTTAAATTGCATTTAAATTTTATTCCATTAATAGAACAAATAATAAACCAGACGCAATTTATTTTTAACTCAATTTAAGCCAAGTTTAATATATGTACAAGTACTAATTATACGTGTATACTACAAATTTTTACCAGTAGTATTTTTACCATTTCTACTCTATTAATGGAATAATTTTTACACCTCCACCTCCGAGACATAACAGAAAATAATTTTCTCAATTTTTTCGTAAGACTTACGATTTAAATGAACACTAAGTTTCGAATATTCCACATCGTCTGTCTTGTTCAGAAATATAAAATTGCTGTCGTCGCACTTAACAAAAATGAATTGAAAATAATTATATTGGAGGCTGCCGACGTGCTGGACATTAAAAGGAGATCTTCCATGGGTTCACTTCCACGTGTGTAGAATTGGTAGATGTCACTTGCCTGGAAAGGTAAATAGTAATTTAGATTAAAAATTCAGTAATAATATATTACAGAAAATTACACTAGTTTTCTTCTCTATTTTGAATTAGAAGCTATGTTGTGCTATTTGAAGACATTCTGTAAATGTTTTGGTACGACCTAGTAACTCAATAAAAGACCTAACTAGTGGGGCACATGGCATTGTGCCTTAAGGCAAATAGCTGGAACTTCCCGTACCAAAACTTTTTTTTTTAAAAAGATTAACATTTTTGAAAAAACCCTGGAAACATTAGATTTTTGAGTAACTATAAATTTTCGACAAAAATTCACTTTTTTTTAAAAAAAAAACTTTCTGAAGAAAAATTTATTTCGAAATATTTTGGAAATTCTGAACTTTTTTTCAAAGCAATCGTACTACTTTAACTGCATAGAGATGAAATATCGAAGCGTGTAAGCGCCGCGTCGCCGTCTAACGTATAAACATTGGTACGGAACCCATAGAAATGTAAACAAAATTTATACTTATTGTTAAAATCTCTATAAAATATCTGATAATTTGATGTGCATATGTCTAATGATCATTTTTGACCGCCAAATGGCATTTTTTTCCTTTTTTTACTAGAAACTGCTAGACCTGCCTTCATAAAAATTTGGTCAGTTTTTCATCTTGTTAATACAAGTAAAATGTTTTTTGAGTTATTGAAATTGGACGCTGGGTTCTCCTAAAAACTGAGTTACCGTTTTTTTTGCCCCGTATCTTTAGAACGGCTAGTCATGCCTTCGCCAGAAACTAATCAGCAGGTCTCCTTATCAATACGAATCGAATGTTTTTTGAATTATTCAAATTCGTTGCTCCGTGTTCCCAAAATCGTCGACAAAAATTTGTATCCGCACACACACATACACAAACGCACAAACATACATCCTTTCTAAGGTATGCCAAAATGTTCAGAAACTTTTAAAACAAAGATATGTTGAAATTTACATTTTTGATTCTTTTGCGATTACTATAACTTACCCTACGCAAATTTAATAATGCAATAGCAGTAGATTTTAAAATGAATGCTAAGCGAAGAGCAATGTTAATGTAAGTTCTGAAGAAGATATTAAAAAAAATAATGTAAAGTCATAAACTACATTCAAATTTAATTAAATTTATTTTTCATATCATTTTTAAAACAAGCAAGTATCATATCCTAGCAATGTGCATCGTTTATTTGCCTTCAAATTTGCTCGCAGTGCATGTTTCTCTAACGCTAATGAGCGCATACATAAGTTTTCTTTAATTCGCCGAGACGAATGCTGCTTATAATTCTTAAAGCAAACTTTCTTTGAATTTCCCAAGAGGAAAATCTTTAATACTAATTCCACTCATCTGCTAGTTGCTCATATCATATGCGATGTGGAAATTCGCAATTTTACCATTTCGAGTTAACATACAGATTCGCATTACAAACTTCTGATGCTGCTTGAGATGTGCACATAGTAAATATTGCAATGCAGTTAGGCAAATAAGGGAAATTCATACATTTTACATAAATTTATATATATATATATATATATATATATATATATAATTGTTCATATATATCAGAATGAAGTATAATAGTATAAATATTATGTCAAGATATGCAGTAAACTCTTCAAAAATATTTGGAAGTAGTTATAGTACCTCAGCCAAAAATGAAACATCAGAAAATATAGAAGCTCCCACCCTAACAAATAATAGAGTATATGAAAATAAAATAATTTTTTTAAAAACTTTCATGAATTTTAAAATTTTGAGGCATCTGCAAAGTATTCAATGAAGTCAAAATTTTTAAAAAACACAATTTTTAGAATCTTAAAAACTTAATTCTACCAAAAACTTTCAAAAAATGCTTCCTAAATTTCCTTTCGTCTTCAAATATTTATCAAAATTTATAAGTTTCTCTGGAAGTCTATAAATTTCTGATTGGGCATAGAAATTTTACATCATTCTGTTAATAATTTAGAGTTTTATACCAATTCAATAAATCACAATTGTTAAATTTCTTACAATTGTATAAAGTTTATAATATTATTAGAAGTTCAAATTTAAAAAATTAAAATTTTCAACTTTTTTGAACAAAAATGTCCACAGAAATCTTTAGATATTTAAAATATTAAAAGATTCATTATCTCAATTTTAAATTATGTATATATTATTAACCCCATAAGGTAAGTTATTATAATCGTCCAGAAATCGAAAATGAAAATTTTTGCATAATTTTACGTTTCAGTGGTTTCTGTATGAAATATATAAAATTTCTATATTCATTTTAAATATATTTAATTGTAAATGAGTAGCTATATAATCTATTAAGTTATTAAATATGATAGAACTTACTAATCAAGCAAATTATTACAATACACCATTTATAAATCCATTAACTAAAGGTTAAAACCTTTACCAATTATTATTTAGTCGCAATTAGAACTTCAGTAAAGTACATCATCTAAATAATTTGTATTACTCAGAACGTTTTATCCAATAAACATTAAGAAAAGGATCCTATTAACGAATTATCGAACATTTCACCCAGAGGGATTCATACATAAAACAGACTTTCAATTTACTTAATCTATAAGCCGGTTACAACGACCGTCTCGAACGAAATTATTCAAACTGGATATCGATCGATTCGGAAAGAAATAATCAAATTTCAGAAAATTAACTTTACATATATACAAGGGCGAAAATGTAAATTCCACATGTTCACACACAACATATAACAAGAGTTGAGAATGGGAAAAAGTGTTTTTGACACTTTACTACAAGAGAATATGTATTCGGTTTGGTAAATGGTGCTTTGTACATGACATTCAGATGTAATAACATACGAAATTTTTTACATATGTTTCTAAAATTTTGTTTACATTCAACAACAATATTTATCTAAATACTTTGTATGTTAATTAACCAATAAAATATATTGTTCACCTAAGTAATGCTCACTAATAAGCCTCAAGCGCAAAAAGAATCCACTATCTATATTAGTAAGAATGCAGCACCTCTCCTTTTCTTCCCAAAGAAAATCTTTACGACTTTTTTGTAGTTTCTGAAGATTTATAAATGACTAGTTTTGCATTGATTTCTTAAGAAAATTCTCACGCTTTGAAGTTTTCTGAAGGTTGGTATATCTCAGTAAAATTAATGTGTGTGTGTGTGCGGATACAAATTTTCGTCGACGACTTCGGGAACACGGTTCCATCGATTTTAATTATTCAAAAAACATTCGATTGCTGTTGATAAGGAGACGTGCTAATTATTTTTTGGCATAGGCAGGTCTAGCCATTTCGAAGATACGGAGCAAAAAGTGCCACAAACGGTAACTCAGTTTTTAAGAGAACGGAGTATCCGATTTTAATAATTCAAATATTTTACTTGTATGGACAAGATGAACAACTGATTGAATTTTTATAAAGGCAGGTTTAGTGGTTTCGGAGATCTAGTGAAAAAAGTAAAAAAAAAAAGCCATTTGGCGGTAAAAAATGATCATTAAACATATGCACATCAAATTATTAGATAATTCATAGAGATTTTAACAATAAGTATAAATTTTGTTTACATTCCCATGGGTTCCGTACCAATGTTTATCCGTTAGACGCGGCGCTTACGCCCTTCGATATTTCGTCTCTATGCAGTTAAAGCATAGCATAGCTGCTTTTTCAACCTAAAATTAATGATAAAATAAAAGCAGAAATTATTTCCCTAATATTTTCAAATTTCCCATCGCCGTCTGCATCTGATAGGCAAGTATCCGTGGTAAAAAGCACGTTACTTTGCGAGTGACAAGGTTAAGCTCTCGCAATTTATTAAACGAATATTCCTTAACATTTTATCCAACAAAAGGTTACAAGATAAAAAAGGGTCTCTTCTCATAAAATTACAATCCCATGAAATTAAATATACATACGAAATACCTCCAGGATTATAAAGGATGCGTATCTGACATTCAAAATGAAAATGTAAAATGTAGGACGATCGCTGAACCGTTTAGAGGATCGCTGAACCTCCGAAAAATCTAAAAACGAGTTTTTAATTATTTGATGAAATCTGCACGAGGATAACGGTTTTATAAATGGATACACATTTGCATAGTAATTATTAATGCAATTTTTGTAACATTTACCTCGTTCCATCCATGCCTATTCCTGGCTTGAACCACAGCCTCGTACACTGCACCAGGTGAAAGGTTCCTTATAATGTGTGCCATTACATGGTCACCAGACAAAGAATCAGGAGCCATGGATTGCAGTCTGATATCACGCCAACGTCCAGGCTGCTGGTAGCTTTCATTCATCTAAAAAAAAACAAGAATTAGATTATTGTATTAAGTCCAAAATTATTAGGCAACTTTTCAATAATACATTAGTCTGTGATTAGGTACTACTGGTTTAGTAAACAAATAAAAGTTCACGTATATTTCCCAATTTATATCACGTACCAGGAAGTAAATAATGCTAACATATTTATATTTCATATATATCTCTCATCGCCTCGTCGCAAACCTTATATGATGTAGTAGGACTCGTATTAATGGTATAAGAAATTAGAACTTGGTGGAGCAAGGAAGCCAAACTTGCGGCCTAGGGGAAAAATAATCAGGAAAATAATTATCTCGAATCTAGAGGAATTAAATTTTAATATGGTTAGTTGTGATCCAATACTATGGACCTCCATTTTTATTTTGAGGATTCCTAGATTTTGTATCGACTGAAGTGGACTCCTGAAAATTGCTATGAACCCCTTGAAAGTTGCTATGGACTCTTGGGAGTCTACATGAACCATTTCTGGAAATCACGGATCTAGGTGAATATTAAGTGTTTGTCATGCCATTCTGGATAATTTTAAACCTAATACCATGGCACGTTTATCATATTTTCAAATAAGCACTGGGCCTATTTTCGGTTGAGATAGCTATGTGGCAATCAGACTCCCTTAGTCACATAACTTGGTGCAAAAGAATACTCTCTTTGATTCGATGTTGAAGATTTGGTTTTCGGTGCATCTATTCTATTTTCACAAGTCAATGGTTTAAAACTAACCTCCAAATATCACAAATAATAAAATGGCATTGGTTCGACTTTTGGAATATTTTATTTATAAGTGAAACCACTTCAGTGCCTATTATTTTGAACTGCTTACTGTTACCTCCATATTGTCATGTAAGATAAAATAGGTGACCAAAAATAGATATTACAATTTTACTAACATTTTACCAAAATAAGTGTGACCATAGATAAACAAGTAGAATGAGTGTGACCTTGCAGTAAAATGTGCATCCACGAATTATATCACCAACTTCAGAAGTGTATCAGAAAGTCTAAAATCCTGGACCCCATGATAGAATTTTAGCAATTGATCGATATTTCCCCATATCGGCTCTAAATATCATTTACCATTACCACATTTGCAATTCCTCTACCCCGGAATAAAGGAAAAGCTCAGAATTAGTTTGAACAGAAATATCGTATATCCATCATCTGCCTTTGGGAGGGTTTTATCATCTTTGTACTTTTATTAATGAAACCGCCAGATAATTGGATGAACTCCGAAAATCGCTTATTCCGAATAATGCGCGGAAAAGTAATGAAACATTAATAGACAGGGGATGTATTAATGTATTAAGGACTATACGGAAAAATCATATGTTTTGTAGGTATTGATTTTCAGGGCGAAACTAATTTTTTGGAGATAATAGGTTTTTAGGTGATATTCAGACGTGAGATGAATCGGGACATAGCACATATTTGGATGACATTAAATTTATAATAAATACTGTATTCTAAATAATTGTTTTCATAAAATTTATGGCCAAAAATTGGTATGGACAAAGTATTACCATTATGTATAATTATTATAATTATCACTTACCATCAATTTTCTGTACATAAGTCGAACTTCTTCCAGGGGTGGCCAACTTTGTACGGCCCATGTTAAATTGTAAGAGTCTCTGGAGCGTCCATAAACCGGAGAAAGAAAATTAGCCGGACCTGGTTTTCCGGATAATTCTATGTACTTTTTCGCTCTTCCTAGAGAATTGTCGGCTATGCAACTGAAAGGGAAATGGAAAATCAATTAAATGAAAAATAGTACCAAATATTATTTCTAATAGTGATAATTATGGATTTTAAAGATGGAGAAATTATTAATCAGAATTTATATATATATATATATATATATATATATTTATATAATTTTCATTACTCTGTGTTTTAAATTTATTTAAGTGCATTCTAGGCATTTTCAAGTTGAAGCTTTTATCTTCGCTCTTCGAACAAGATAAATTGCATCGTTAGTTACAAAGCTTTACAGAATAGATTGCAGATATATTTAATGGGTGCTTTGAGTAATAAAATTGACTATTATTACCAAAATACAAAAATTTTGTGATCGACTTTGTATCCCCATTTTTATTTTGCTATAATATTGTTTATAGATAGAAGAAAAACTTGATACACAATATAAATATATATGAATTTATGATTGAAACCCTCAAGATTTTTATGTTTAACGAGAATGATTGCAAAGCATACAATTTAATAAATATTCATAGATATTTTATACTAAATTTTTATAAGGTAACAAATCATTATGATTAATAAATGCAAATAAAATTGTACAGGAGATCATGAAAAGTCCTAATAAGGCACTAATTTAAATTAATTTGATAAAAACTATACTTAACATATATACATACTCCTGAGCCATTTAATAAAACTAAAATACTTTAATTATTAATGCAATTCTAGAAACTGATCACGATATATATAATGCATGAATATTGAATACGAAAGATTTTATTACTAAATTTTCAATTACTATAAATAACAAAATCCATAGTTCCAGTGTACTTGTGATAAAATTATTAATATATGTCAGTACTGCAAAAATTATATTAATATTCTTATAAATCTGAATATTATCTGAATTATTTTTAACCATAAAATATACAAGATGAGAAACATATCAGGTTGAACACTATATCAGTAGAACCCCATTGTAACTAAAGTTTAAAAAGATAAAGTTTCTTGTTAAAACTTTGAAGAAACTTTAAGGCTCGTATATTTATATACATATATACATACATATATATATATATATATATATATATATATATATATAATAAAATTTCTTTAATATAGATGTACATCATTGAGAGTATTTTTACGAACAAAAACTCACCTGTAATTACCGAAGTCTCCGACTTGAACATTTTTTATAATCAAAGAATGTTTCTCTCCGCGGAAATCCATTAATTTTCTATCGGATTGCTGAATGGGAAACGAGTCTTGATACCAAGTTATCTGCAAAGGCAAAAATAGAACCATTGAACGTATAAAATAAATGAAGTGATCAGAATTTATAAGTAGATTTCTTTAATACGTATGTGGGTCACATATCCAGGAGAATAATTAGAACTTATAGGTTTTATATATTATAAAAGATACTAGATAAGATATATAATTGTGAAATAATTCTGATCTGCAGATATTTCAAATACCTAAAATTTTTCCAGAAGTTACAAGCTTCTGTTGAAATAAAATTTTCGACAGTTTCACTAAAAACTTCCTTTTTTATCATTTAAAGCAGATGAGAGCTTCAACCAAAAAGTAGGTGAATTGCGATTTAGCAAAAAATATGTGCAATGTTAGCGAATATAGCATGACCCACCAAATTTGATCAAGAAATATCTTCTAATTTTTTTTAAAAAAAATTGAGGTGTTGAAAATTATACAGTAAATTCACTGAGAAGTTAAAAAGCTGCAGCTTAAAGAATGTATTTCAAATACTAGTTATTCACGAGAAACATTTAAAAAAGTGATGGTCATAGAAATAGATATCTAATAATCGTGACAATTGCTAATTTGCAGTGACAATACCCATCAAACCCGAATACATTGCTTTTATCATATTACAAAAACAAAACCAAAAAATCTTATAAACCTTCACTCTGAACTCTACCATATAAATACTGACAGCTGTATTATTTCCATACTCAGCTCTACGGAAAATGCACGCAAAAAATCACCAAAACAAAACTTCGTTTTTGAATCGGACGGAACTGTTGAATAATCCCACATATGACATTTTCCAAACAAATAAATCAACAAATCTAATTTTTCTCGATTCGGTTCGGCCACGGAGCGCTAATGAACTTTAGTGAAGCGAAAAAAACTGTACATGTCACTGGAAAGCATACATAAAGAGGGAAATGATTGAAAAATTCAGTTTTTCCCGCCATTGATTAGTTGATTCACAAAAATCAAACATCAACATAATATATCAGCCACAAATTTAATTAAGAATTTCCAAAAATTGCTCCAATGCTGCTATCGACAAAACTGTCCATTTTAAATATATCTGAACTTAATCTATGAAAGCTTAACCAAACTGGATATAAGTTTATAATATTACACAAGTTTTGTATTGGACCACTAACAACACTGTCCAGAGCAGAAGTCAATGATACTAACTTTGCTAAGAGGTCGAAACTATTCGCCACAGTGAAATATCACAACAGTTTACGTTCTAATATGTCTAAACTGCACAAATTACGATAAATACTATACTGCTGCTATAAACTATATAATAGTATATACATTGCTAATGTTTAGTACATATTTGATGAAATTCATTGGAAAATTTTAAGGCCGCCAGAAATACTAAGCTTTAGAAGTTATGGACCTGGTTCTAAATGATAAACCTAGTTTTCTAAATTTTAGTCGTAGTTTTAAATTTTAGTCATAGTTTTAAATTTTAGTCATAGTTTTATATTTTAGTCATAGTTTTAAATTTTAGTCATAGTTTTAAATTTTAGTCATAGTTTTAAATTTTAGTCATAGTTTTAAATTTTAGTCATAGTTCTAAACTTTAGACCTGGTTCTAAACTTTAGACCTGGTTCTAAACTTTAGACCTGGTTCTAAACTTCAGACCTGGTTCTGAACTTTAGACCTGAATCTAAACTTTAGACCTGGTTCTAAACTTTAGACCTGGTTCTAAACTTTAGACCTGGTTCTAAACTTTAGACCTAGTTATAAACTTTAGACCTGGTTCTAAACTTTAGACTTACTCCTAAACTTTAGACTTGGTTCTAAACTAAAAATTAAAAATAATGTGACAAAAAAAGTTTAGTATATTTTAAATATTAACATTAGAATATGATTATAAGGTTTAATCAATTGTTTCATTAATAAACTGTTAGATTTCTTAATAGTATTAAATTTTGCAATAATCACTTACACATTATAATGTTTAAAATTAAATCTATATGCTTCTAAAAAAATCCATATTTCATATATATCATAATCTCACATGATACCACTTTTAGTATTATTTTGTTTACTATACATAAACTTTTTGTAATATATATATATATATATATATATATATATATATATATATGTGTAATTAATTTTGTATATATATAAGTAAGTGATTATTACAAAAAGTTTATGTGTAGTATAAAAAATAATACTAAAAGTAGTATAATGTGAGATTATGATATATGAATTATGAATTTTTTAAGAGGCATTATAAACAAAATTTGATAGTTTACTATATTATAATAAATAAATAAAAAAATATAGTACATGTCGTCAGATTAGATGTAAAATTTCCAAATTAACTTTAATTATAATAATGTACTTTAAATTCTCTTATTATAATATTTGCAGATATATAATATCCATAAAAATTTTAGTAGTTTCGTAATTGTTAGTTATTTATGTGTCCCTAAAACGAAAAATTCCCAATGATCTCATAAATAGCCATTTGTAAACACTAACATTAATATTTTTATTATTATTATTATTATTCTGTTATTATTTCTAATATTGTTATTTTGTTATATTTATTATTATCTGTCACTTATTATTTTTACTCCACTTTATTGTTTTTCTAGTATTATTATTATTATTCAGAAATTTTATTTTATTTATTATTATTATTTGCTTTTATTTTATACTAAATCATCATACTACGGATATCATTTTAACGTAAATATTATATCCTTTATTTTGTACTCTTTTTTGTTTAAATTTATGTTATTGTTCATTATTATTACTAGATGTTAATTTAACAGTTGTAATAAATATTGTAACTAAAAAAAAAACTTAGTGTCCCATCTCAATTCGGTACGGTAGATGTCGCAGTAACCTGAAATCACCCCTAGGTCTAGGTTAAGCGTCATGCAGCGTGCCGCTTACGTATGGTACACCGACATTTGATAAAAATAATAAATAATAAAAAACTGTTGTTTTAATTCGAGGAGTTAGACGTGGTAGGCAAAAACTGTGTTGAAAATATCATGGACATTAGTCTTTGAAAAAAATTGGACTCGGTTCTAAATTTTGGACTTGTTTTTTTGCCCCAAGGCAAATTGCTAAAATAATCAATAATCAAAAAACAGACCAATGATAGAAATACAATTAATTTCAAATTTGAGTTTGCTAAAGCAAGCCTAGCATGTTGAATCATTCGAAAGCTGTTTTCTAAAAATAATTTATCAAATATATTTTATAATTTTATTTCACTGATTTATCCTATCAATTTCTGTAAAATTCAACCAACAATGATCACAAACCGCCTCGTGCAAAATTTGAAATTCGAATCGATTTTCCTCCGGATATGATATGCCGGATGCCGGAAAGGAATGAAGCGCTGCGACGATAGATTCAATAATTCCGGCAACGAGATGAGTAATCAAGATAAATAGTCCATTATGCGAAAAATACTCAGACACTTTCAGCCCCTGATTACAAGACCAAAAATGGCAACATTTAGACTTTAAAAGAAGAGCCTGTCAAACTTTTTAGGTAATGGATATAATTTTAAATAATTGTAATAATAAAATGCATTTTCCACTCTTTATCTTCATTACAAGTTTTAGCATACACTTCGTTAAAAAATTTGGTAATCAGGTAAAAGACACAAATTTTAATTATTAACTTCCCGTAGGGTAAGTTATTGTAATCGTCCAATGATCGAAATTGAAAACTTTTTGAAAGTTTCTGAACATTTTGGCATACCTCAGATAAAATTAATATGTGTGTGTCTGTGTGTATGTATGTATGGATACAATTTTTCAGTCACGTTTTTGGGCGCACGGATCAACTGATTTGAATGGTTCAAAAAAAATTCGATTGTTATTGATAAGGAGATGTGCTGATCAGTTTCTGGCAAAGGCAGGTCCAGCAGTTACGGAGATAAAGAGCAAAAAGTGCAGAAAATAGAAATCGAGTTTTTGAGAGAACGGAGCATCCGATTTGAATGATCTAAAAAATATTCAAT
Organism: Ctenocephalides felis; assembly: GCF_003426905.1. Classification (NCBI taxonomy): domain Eukaryota; kingdom Metazoa; phylum Arthropoda; class Insecta; order Siphonaptera; family Pulicidae; genus Ctenocephalides; species Ctenocephalides felis. The sequence continues at coordinate 7,661,791 of NW_020539724.1, read as the reverse complement.
TAGTAATGATTGGGAGAAGTGGTTATTAGTTTTGGCAAAGGAAGGCCCAGCCATTTCGAAGATACATAGCTAAATGTGCAAAAAATGGCAGTTCCAGCAATTTGCCTTAAGGCACGATGCCATACACCCCACTAGTTTTAGTTTAATTTATGAGAGTTATTCATAACTGTATACTTAATTAGTGGAGAAGCTAATAATAGGCAGTTGCTTAGGTATATTCTATTGACTTTTTTCCTTATTGCGTAGATAAAATTAGTAGTAATTAATGAACATTTCCATAACTAGTATCATTATTGTTCGTAATGATATTATTCAATAACACACAAATATTTCATTTTTGAAACCACTGATTGGTGATGCCCAAGAAGATTCTATGACGATAGTCTTCCTTGGAGCTTATTGATTACCAAAGTGGCTATGTTGAAAATAATGAGATTTTTTAACAGATTGGCTCACTAGTTCAATATTTTTTAATTAAATATTTTTATTATCACAGTCTACAGTTGAAAAATAATTTTGCTAAAAAATGAGTTTTGAGTCCCACCCTTCTTCAGTGGATAAAAAACTACGTGAAATACTATTATATACATATACACTAGAATGTTATTTTTGACCATCAAACTATGAAGAACTAGTGATAAAAGTTATCATTATAAGTTTATTTGCTCAATTTTCATGTTCTTTGACCTTTACTTCATCATACCTGATGATTTTCGTAGAACAAACGATTTGGGTAAACGAATATGGTAAATTACTATTTCATTCATAAAATCATTTGTTTGCTAACAATCTATTTTTGGATTATTTGCTTCAACTTTTTCTGTCGATATTGTAAACAAGTATCAAAAAGTCATTAATTGCTCGATTCTGACCTTTTAATGCATTTTAAGCAATATGCAATAGATATAACTTAGTCAATATAAACAATTTTATTGAAAAAAATTTTGTACTTTTATTAACTTTATGGTCTAGTTTATTTTAAATTTTTGGTTGTCTTACCAATGGACTCTCAAATGAACGACTAAAAAAAATCCTTTATTACTATTTCAATCATCATTTTTTTTTGTTTTCTAACAATCTATTTTCGTATTATTTGTTTCCCCTCCCTAAATGCTGCTAATGCTAAAATAATGAACTTATTTTCCGACCTCATATTTTGTTTTCTTCTTTGAGAGAAACTGACAAGTGGATGAGGTAAACCGACTAAACAAGCGTCGAAAACTTTGAGAGAATTTTCCAAGAGCAATATGAACGGGAAAGTGTTTTGGAAAACTTAAATCGCGTATTATGTAATGCATAATGGAAGTATATTAAACTTACACGTGAGGAGAGAGAGAACAGTTAATGTAATTATAGTAATTGCAAGGCATTTGCTGTAAACACTGCCGAAATAGAATTAGGAGTAACTTATTATAAGGTAAGTTACATGAACTTCCTGGTATAAGCAAGTAATCGACTTAATCAATAAGGATTGAGATTTAGCAACTATTCAAATTATGTCAATAAAATTTTCATTTGTTTATTTTCGTAATATTTTTTTTTGCTTTTCATTAAAAACTAATCAATACAATTTATAATAGATATTTTTAAAACTTTATATTATCAATAATTTTATTAATTAGTAATATGTAGAATAGTGTGAAAGATTTCCCATTGCTATTTCACAATTTGATCTATTTTTTAAAGTAAAAATTGATATCACTACTGCATGATATCAAATTTATATTATCATTAATTTTATTAATTAGTAATATGTACAATAGTATGATAGATTTCCCATTGCTATTTCACAATTTGAACTATATTTTCAAGTAAAACTTGATATCACTACTGCATGATATCAGGTTATCAAGGTTCAAACTAACGATAACGTCCACACAAGGCAATGCTTTTAACCGTTACGTCATGGAAACCTTTGTATTATTTAAATTTAATTTAAATACTACATTTTATTTAAATTTGGGTTCTAAAAATGTATTTTATTTAAATGTAAGCGTGTATACCAACGGTAATCAATATCAAGCACACAACAAAATATACATGGTGTATTTTTTGAAAGTGTAGACCACTATTCTACAACTTCAATTTGTAATTTTTGATATTAAATCACTTTTCGTAAGCCTATGATATTTTAAAATGCTCGTTAAAATCATCAATTCTGTGGTTGTATTGAAACTGTCTATATTTTTTTTAACAATTAATACAAAGAAACGACCCGGCTGCTCTTTATCAAAAAACTAATAAGCACGATTTCCTATTGGTATCTTTAAAGCTTGGGCTTTACAAACGAATATAAAAATGAAGAAACATTACAGAAAAATATCTATAACAAAAACATTTAATTTAATTACCCAACATTTATGTTTTCCCTCAATAAATCTTTCCCATTTTCAAATAGAACAATATTATTTCGATTACCTTATCAGTTTAATGTGCGTTAAGCCGTTAAGAAAAGCAACATTTTAGCTGCCGAGATTAGAAAATGCGGAAAATAAGCCAATAAAGAAAATAGATAAATCAAGTTATTATCTAAAAAAATCTAAAGAAGGCAATTTGAGGTCGCTATCCATCGTCCCCGTTGATAACGAAAATTAAAAAAATCCATTAGAACCGAGTCAAGTGTATTCAACGTAATTCTATTTTTTTTGGCTCCAACGTGATTTATTAGAATACAGAATATTCAAGTGGAAAATCACAAATAAAAAGTATAATGGAATCAGGTAAATGAAAATGGAATTCAATGTACGGTTGAATAAGAAAAGCTTATTATATTTAGGTGCGACGAGGAAAATATTAATTTTGTGAAAAGTACAGATTCAACAAATAATAATATTTAAGAAGAAAATTGGAATAAATTATCTCATAGCTAGATCGTGTGATTTTTCACACATATTTTAACTAGGAAAACTAGAAATACGTAACTAAATAATAAAACAAATATATTTAATTATAAATTAATAAAAACTATATCCAGTGGTAAATATGAGTCTTGTGCTATATATTGAGAAACAATTTAAAACTCTTGCAAAAGCAATTAATATTCAGAGACGAGTCGAAATAATATTTTGACCTAAAGGGACATCTGTTTTAAGCTATGAGATTTAAAATTTTAATGTATCAACTATCTCTTATATTTCCATATCGAAAATAGTGGTATTTTTAAAATTAATTTCGGTATTAATAATGCCAAAAATTTAGACAGCATACCGGTTTTTCGGTATACCGATATCACGTCCTCTAGCTACAATTGTAATATTAATTGGCAACTGTATGTTTACTGCTGTTTATTTTGTACTAATATGAATATATACGTGTATATATATACACATTTATATCTAAATATGTATATATGTGTTATAATGAACGTTATAATTAAGCATAATGAATTTATTCCCATGAGATTATTAATTGCAAAAGCGGCTACATGTAAGACAAATGCGCCACTATAACTCGGTGCGAGGACTCGTAAATTATATTTACAACGAAATTACAAAGGTCATATTTCATTTAGAAAATTTAAAGTAAAACGTTTTTTGTACGTCTGGAGAACTAAATGTTAGTTTAACACAAGTTTTAACAACACGCAGAAACATTTAATAGAGAAAAAAATATAACAACGGTCAGCAAAAAACACTCGCGTTAAGCAAAATGTATAAATTGAAGTTTATCCAATTAATATTAATAAGTAATAAGAAACCTAGTACATATCTTATGATTATTAGAAGATGGAAATTAAAAAAAATAGACACATACCTCTGGATTAGTTTCTCCATGGACGGTACAGGATAATTGAGCTTCATGTCCTTCACCAGCATGTACCCATGATCTATCTACTGTAATTTCTGGTGGGGCTGGAATAAAAAAAGATTACATATATACATCTTTAAATATATAAAAAATACATAAATGAGTTGGATGACAATAATTCAAAATCATACAAGTTTAACTAAAATCAATAAGTTTCAGATGAAATTGTAGATTCCATTCAGTAAAAATTCACTTCAAGATTTCTGTGACCTCAATAGTTATTAGTAAAGTTGTTACCTGTCTTTGTACATTTTAGAAAGTGTTAACCACACTAAAATAAAAAATCTCCACAAATAGAGGAAAAATATCTGCTGGGTTGACTTCTAATAGTTAGGTACTAGATTTACCAAAAACCTGTAGAGGTTAGTACCGACTGCTAGTAAAAAAATAAAATTATATTAATAATAGTATGCCTTATTATGCCTTTGTAACTCAAAAATATAAAGTTAGAAAAAAATAATAAGGAATTACAAGACTATAAGATATATAATTATATCTACGATTTATAGATATATTTTATAGATATATTTTTTTACATTAATTGCAAAATGTTTACGTAAGCATGGGGGTAGGGGGTAAGAGCTTTGCTTACTTTTGCTGACAAGGGGGATGAGGGGTAAATAATTGTAATAAATCTGCTTACGTAATACTTGAACGATCCCTTAGTATTGAATTTAGAATGAGCAGATGAATTTTATAAAGGAAATTCTTATAGAAGAAGTAGCTTTGATCGCTGTTGTAATATGTTGTAAAAAAATATTGTTATCAATAAAATATTACCACTTTTCCTCATTTACTAATGGCAAATTTTCAGTAATCCTTTTATACCTAATAAGAATTTCAACCCCACCTGTCCCTTATCCCTTACCTGTGCCCCTTCCCTTACCTGTCTCAAACTAGCGCATGATATACGACTTCGGTTCGAATCCCTGTGCACGCTAACAAAACTTTGCCTCGAAACCATAAATAGTGATATGTAAATTTCACCTTACACAATGCGTAGCCCTGCATGTTTTGATAATATGTTATCCGTACACGTGTAAAATGAACGGAATAAAATTTCGATATCAAATTACGAGATCGTTTTCCACAGATTTCAAGAAAATTAAAATCAAATGAGCGTGGCGATAGTGGAGGTCGTAAATAAATAAAATAGAATAACATCGCGAAATGTCATAAACGAGGTGGGTCGTTAGAATCATAAATGTTGTAGATTGGTGGATATAACACGGTAGATTTGTTGTGATGTTTTTTTATATAAGTTTTATTGCCGTGTTTTTGATAAGAGAAACGGATGGCCAGTTTGTATTTGGAAAAAAATTATGATGAACAAGAGTTCACTCGTGAGTAAGTGACTAGAACGACTAGACCTGAATCATAGGTTCCTGGTTCGAACCTGCTTTGAGGAGCCTGATGTCAAGCAGTAATGACATACGTTTTGGATCTTTAGCAATATGATTCCAAGTGAAAATAGCCCTCATACGGCAATGCTGCATCAATAAAATATCCGCCATATTACATAAATTGCAATAGAACAATTTACCACACAGAGATGAGACAACTGTTTTGGATACAAATTAGGCCAACAGCTTATAGTACTCTTAAGTTCTGGTTGCTATTTCAAGCAACAATAATATGACTACCGAAGAAAAGTCGGATTCATGGTATAAATTGCAAAAATTTACTAAATATGCAAACATTTGATCTACTAATTACGACACTCATTAAGCGCCGAAGTGAGAAAATAGAAGTGAAAATATTAATCAACATCTGATATTATCTGATATAGCTTGTGTCGAATATTATATCTTATATAGAAAAATATATCGCAAAATGTGATAGTAAGCGCATAACTTAACAACGCCTGGACCAATTTGGCCAATTTTTTTTAAATGTTCGTTGAAGTCCAAGGATGGTTCTTACGGCAAGAAAAAATTGAACAATTGCCGGGTAAACCCTAAAAACAACCCTTTTCTTTTTCACATACAAACGTTAGTATTTTCATATTTTTGCCATCGGATACGGAATATTTACTCAAGTCAATGGAGCGTTTTGGGTCTGAATTTTCTTACTGTGCTCCAATTTGTATGAAATTTTGAAATTTGGTTTAGACTGTAACTGTATTGAAAAAGCAAATGCTCATCATTTCATTTAAAGCAGTTGTACATTTATGATCCATATGGGTGGATGTATATACATTTCGGTAAAGACTGTAGTGTAAAAAAACATAATAATTTTTAACTAATTGGTAAATATCAGTATAGGTAATTAAAAATAATTGGAATTTTTGAATTGTAAACATAAGTACAGGAAAATGTCTGTTGGGTTATTTAGTTTATTATATATACAAGGAATTTCTATATACCATTTTAAGTAATTTTTCACTAACAAACTACAAAGTTTATACAACTAACTTATACTAGAACAAAATTAAAAAATTGTAGAAAACTAACGACAAAATTGATGCTTATTAATGTATCTCGCAGAAAAACTTTTGTTAAGCAAATAAGCCAAAAGCAAACTGAAAGGACGGCAAACAAAGTTATACACATCCGGGCTTACCCAATAAATATTTAACTATATAGTCGATAATTAGCTAGTTGTTTATTGAGAACTTTTCAACGGTATATATTCAGACAAACGTAAATAGAACGAGGCAAACTTATTACATTATTGACTTTGCATAAAATATGAATTCACCCCTTTCCTTGTAACTGATCGAAATATTACTTCAGATAATTACAGACATTGCAGTGTATACATTCGAGTGAAAAATATATGAATGGATGAAAAAAATAACTTAGATAAGTATATATATATATATATATATATATATATATTCATATATACCTATAATTTAATTTGTAGTTTTAGTTCAAGTATTAAACTGCTGAATTAACAAAATAACCAAGTGTTCTTGATCTATTTCTCTGCACGTGTTATCTTTCAGACGACAGAATTAACCAAAACTTGAAATTGAACGTTTGAATTATTTTTTAAATTATAGCAGTGAAGCACAATAATACATATTCTAAGCAACCAACTATTGCAACTTTTTTCTTATAAAATCTCGTAGTTTCAACAAAGTTTTTTTTTAGTCTATGACTCAAATCGACTAAGTTCATAATTTAATCGAACCTTAGAGTGCTGTGTATACGGAAACTGTATCCTCTATTAAAAAAACACATAACCTTTTCAACGAATGGAATTTGTTATCTGTAAGCCGCCTTTATTCCAGTGCACATTTAAGTTTGTCTTGGCAGAGAGCGCTTGTCTTTTTGTTTGCATCTTTGCGTATTTCCATTCATCTCGTTATACCAGAGTAAATACAGAGAGCTTAGAGGGGTATAAATAGAACTATTCAATACAACAAAAGCACAAAAGCTCTACTTTTATAATATTCAGAGTTTTATGATAAAGGATTGATTATTAATATAAAAGGTTACAAAATTACACTGTTTTTTCAGGATCACAAAACACAGACAGCTTCATAAAATGTAAGGTCTTTCTCCTTATTGAACAATGACTCATAAATTAATCTGAGACAAAAACTATAATTTAAAATTGGATTATCAGTTATCTGAAGAAATTTTATGTTCCCTAGAAGTTTGTAGTCAAGCTAAATCGTTTGTTGATGTATATGCATATGTGAGTAAAAATTTGAGCTTTCGTCGATGTCTTTTCAAAAAATTGCAATGATTTTAAAAATTTAAAAAGCCATTTAATTAAGCTTGATAAGAACACGCGACCAAGCTAATTCTTTTTAACTAACTGAAAAGTGCAAAATATGTCGTCCACGTTTTAGCCAAAAATTAAAAACCGATTTTGAAAAATCAAGAAAAAAATATCAGTTGTTGATGAATTTATGTATGATAAAAGAGCTCATGATCTGAACGAACACCATAAAATGTTATAGGCCTACGAAAAGTGTCTGTCAGAATTTAAAAAAATCTAAATAAGTCTAAAATTCTGTAATAATTTAAAAAAAAAAAAATTCATTGATTAAGTTCTATTCTAGTAGTAGCATATGTATGGAAGTTTTTGCAACTTACATCAAGACAAAATGCGACTTTAGAATGTCAGATATACAACAAGCTTAACAAAAAATTAAAATACGTTATTTAAAATTTATTCATAATGTGCTTTGCAAATTTAAAATACCATCAATTAAATAATATAAATGTATATGTACACATGTATAATGGGTAGTACAGCCTTAGGTCAAAACCGTGAGCTGAGTTAAATTCTAACACGAATCAGGAAAGTACAGTATGAGAAATTTCCCATTGAAATTTCACACCACAGTGCACAAAATGGGCTAATAACGTATTTTTGATCTATATTTTCAAGTAAAAATGAACATCGCTACTGCACGATATCAGGTTGTCCGAAGCGGGGACTCGACCTCGCAACCTCAGGCCACCGTATTAAACTGTTACATCATGGAACACCCTACATACATGTATATACATTCATGTATAAGGGTGGTCCTTAATATGGATATTTTCGAATTTTTTTGCTCCTAGGAGCTCAAATTCCTCCAAATTGATAAAAAAAATCTCTTAAAGTTTTAAGTATTAATATTAATTTTAAGATAGTGTGCATTCCAACCAAAGATTCTTATAAAAATAGCATGGATAAATTTTCATTTAGTTTTTAGAATTTTCTAACTTAGCGACAAGTGAATCAAAATTTTGAGAATAACATTGTATGTGCTTATTTTGATTATAAATAAAAAAATACGACAAAAAATTGATATATTTTATCAAATAAGTATTTACTTAGAAAGAAGAACCAGGTAACTTTAGCTTACTTAAAGTTAATATGCTAAAACTAAACCTTTCAGAGATTTTTTTTATCAATTTGAAACCATGAGCCCCTGGGAGCAAAGAAATTCAAAAACATCCATATTAAGGACCACCCTAATGTATATACACACCTAAATGATGTGTATATATAAATATCAATTATATTACCATAATGATATATTTTAGCAAGGCCTATTATATAAATTATTGTACACAGCATATATATATATATATATATATATATATCTGTATACATTCATATGCGTTTCCAACTTGTCTTTTAATTGGGGGTGTTGATTCGCAACAGCGTCATTTCCACTCGGGTGAAACTCTCTAATTAGAGAGTGGCAGTCACCAGAGTTACGCTTCAAACGAAAATATCTCATATATTTGTACCAAATATATATTTTATAATATTCAAAAAGTAATGAATCTACAAATAATAATACATATAGATGTGAACATAGGACAGAAAAATATTAAATGATTTTTAATAAATTATAAACAATGGAATCGTGGAGACTTTTATTGCAATCGAGCTTCGGATATGATTCACCTATAAATTAGATTGCGATAATAGCCAAGTTTGATTTCCAAAGTGGTCCACAAGAACCCTAAGGAGTTCATGACAATGTCAGGGAAAAAAAATCGGGGTTCACGACAGAAAGAAATTTGGAATCTTACGCTTTGAACTAAAATCTCATACACAAGTATTATTTTCATTAATGCACAAATAGTAAGACATATCGATATAAATTATTTGTGGTGGCTCTCACACCATGGACCTGACTTCGGGCAGATTGCCATTTATTATTATTTATTATCGATGCAAAATTATTCTCAAAATGCAACAGATAATAAAATCAAATTATATATAACAAACCGTGTATTCTTTTATTTCAAGCCAGCTCCGAATATGATTTACCCCGGGTAGTTTTTCGGGAGTGTCTACGGTCTGTTGACCGTCGTAACAAATTAGTGAAAGTAAAATAAATTGTCCGTAAAACTCCGTAATGGTACTGGGTCACGGAATTTACCTATGTTTTCGGACCCCACGTCGCGTTATTTCATATTTTTATATAACGATCTTTGCCGCCAACGAAAATGTCAGTGACGTTTCGCTAAATATATTTTTGATATATATAGTCGAAGGTTTCCCTATTCCGTTAGGATAGGAGGAATATATACTTATTATTTTTTTCATTTATGTGGCATATGATAATACATAGATAAATGCTCGTATAGTAGATGTTGACCTGTTTCACCAACGTAAGTAGCGTTACAATCGTTACAGTTGATTCTGCTACACATTGTAGTTAGTTTCTTTTATCTTCCTTTCAATTTGTATTCCACTGAATATGATATTATATAATATCTCAAAACGTATGGAACTGATGAAGATTTTATACATTTCTACAATTATTACTTGATGTATTGCCTTGAAGATGAGCCTTATAAAACTTTAGTTTTTCAAGGCCAACATTGATTTCTTTATAAATAATACTCTGGCGATTACTACATAATAAATATAGTAATTTCTCAAATTTAAATTCTTATATTTTATCATATTTATCCCTGAATACACCTTCATTTTCAGTTAGTGACATTTATATGTAATTCGGTGCGTGCGTGTACACGTACCGAATGAGTGATTATTACACTTGACGTAATAAATCACTGGAAAAGACTTCATTACCATTCTCTACGTGAGTTTTTTTTTTTGTACGGGATACAAATAATATGTAAATAATGTGTATTTGATCATTTCATTACAATAAACGACAATAACGAATATTTGGGTAAACATAAACTCATTAGTTGCATAGAATTACATACACAAATAGAAACATTCACATGTGTATATGAATACCTATATATATAATAAATTGATTCATTTGTAATAATAAAATTTTGCAATTTATAGCAAAACATTTACATTTAATATGCTTATAAATATGATTGAATTTAGCGCAGTTTTTGAGTTTTTCGAGATATTATTCTTTAGAGACTTTATCTACTAGACTACGCTGTATACTATAATACATAATAATGCTTTTTCCATTACAGAAGTTTTTCAATAGTGGAGTTTTTAAAATCAAAGTTTTAAAAAGTGTCGAAACATAAACTGCGAAACGCTAATCTCTTTCTAATTCATATTTTATTATAGAGCCGTATTCAGATAAAACTTGCACAGATGAATATGAAATATACTTTATATGTCTCTATATATTAAGGGTGGTCCTTAATATGGACATGTTCGAATTTCCTTGCTCCCAAGGGCTCAGATGGTTCCAAACTGATAAAAAATAATTTTCTGAAAGTTTTAGCTCTTAATATTGTCTTTTAGATAGAGCGCAATTCATTCAAAGATTTGTATGGAAATAGCATGAAAAAATTTTCAAAAATTTTGCAGAGCGTCGAATTTTTAATAAAAAAGGACACGAATTTTCATTTTTAATTCCAAATTTTCCAACTTACATATTGCAAATATGTACGTCCCTATGCACATTATTTTCTATGGTTATATTTCTAAATTGTGGTAATATTTAATTCACAAAAATGTATCCTTTATCCCCCGGACATCATTTACTTCATTAAAAAAAATTCAAGAGTAATGTTTGACCCGATATTGTTAAAAATATATACAACAGAGCGTATCCTGCATGATATTGCAGCAGAAGGATTTTAATATGTAATATCATTAAGGGCACAGCGTTCGGCTATATTAAACCGCACAACACATGATATTAAAAAAACTGTAGAAGCGAAAAAATGAGTCCGTGTTATCCGTTACAAAATCGTTTTGAGCTGCCCGACGGATAATAACGAAGGTAATGTAAAAGAATGTACGTAGTTATATCCAATTTAACGAACTTACACAAGATTATAACTAGATACAAATATATATATATATATATATATATTATATTTTTGAGTTTAAATATTGGTATAGTCTAGCCAAACCCATATAAACATTTTGCAAAGGTCACACAATCAAATTATTATAAAAATACTAGAGGCGCCCAAGTATGTCCCAAATTGTCTGATGAACCAGGACTCCAATATGTTCAATATATCAGAAGAAATCAGAAGACATGCTTCTGAACACAAAATCTAACTTTAAAGATCATCCAAACCAACTCGCCAAAGATTTGCTCTGATCAAATATACCCATAATTATATGAAAATAAAAAATATCATGTTATAGTTATAAACAATTTGAGACTATGCTCTTTGTTTCATCGCCAAGACGAAGATCTAAAGACTTTCTAAGACTTTCTAAGAGAAGTTCTAAATTTTTTATATATGTAGTTCTGAATTTTAGACGTGATCCTCAATTTTAGACATGTTCCTAAATTTTAGACATCGTTCTAAATTTGAGACCCAGTTAGAGACATTGTAGACATAGTTCTAAATGTTGAACATGGTCCTAATTTTAAGACAGTGTCCAAAATTTTAGACATAGTTCTAAATGTTAGACAAGGTTCTAAATCTTAGACTCGGTTTTAAATTTTAGACATAGTTCTAAGCCTTATACATAGTTCTTAAATTTAGATCCAGTTCTAAATTTTAGACAGTGTCTTAAATTTTAGACACAGTTCTCAATTTTAGACATTGTTCTAAATTTGAGAACTAGTTAGGGTAATTTTAGAGATTGTTCCAAATTTTAAACATGATTCTAAATTTTAGACTCGGTTTCTAGGTTCTAAGTTTCATACATAGTTCTAAAATTTAAACTCAGTTCTGAGCTTTAAACGTGGTTCTGAATTTAGACCTAGTTCTAAATTTAAGACCTAGTCTAGATTTAAGACAGTGTCCTAAATTTTAGAGACAGTTCTAAATTTTAGACATGGTTCTAAATAATAGACTCGGTTTCAAATTTTAGACATGGTTCTAAGTTTCATACATAGTTCTAAATCTTAGACTTGGTTTTAAATTTTGGACATAGTTCTAAATTTTAGACTTGGTTCTAAATTTAAGAGATGGTTCTAAATTTTAGACATTATTCTAAATTTTATACTTGGTTATAAATTTGGACATTCACACATGGTTCTCAATTTTAGACCTAGTTCTGAATTGTAGACCTAGTTCTAAATTGTACACGAAGTTAATTAAACAATAATTAATAATTTTATTTTGCTTATATCGTTGCGTAGTAGCCTTGTTAGCGTTAAAATCTCATACTTTTTAGAATTAATTAATTAATTATCATGTAATTCCGCAAAATCTCATAATAATCTATGGTGTCAAACAAATAAACATAATTCCAAACTTTGCACTGCGCTCTATATTAAATCCTGGCATTCAAACGTACAGTTATTTGTTGTATAATGTGTGTGCAACCGCCGACAGCAAAAGTTCGGAAAACTGGTTAATTACAAGAATTATTAATATAATTACAATGGGTAGCTATATAAACTTTCTCCTGTGTAAGCGGTTTGTACATGTATATAGTTTAATATAATTGATAATATGCTTCTGTGTAATATGCGACCGAGCCCGCGCCATAAATCATGAAGCTGTTCATTTCGCAAATTAAAATTTAATTAGCTTGATTGATATAGTGCATGCATTTTGATCTGAATTATATGGTTCATTGAATTATTTTGCAGCTTTAGATGCACATGGATGCACTAACGATATGGACGCGGATTTTGGATATTGTGTGCCATATAAGTTGTCACTAATCCCATACATATTCTATTCACATACATTCAGATATGATTATAAATTATCCTTTTAATATATGATTAACTTCCCGTAGGGTAAGTTATTATAATCGTCCAAAAATGGAAAATGAAAATTTTTGCATATCTTTACGTATCAGAGGATTCTGAACATTTTGGTATACCTTAGAAAAAATTGATGTACGCATGGATAAAATTTCTCGTCGACGTTTTCAGAAGCATCACTCATCCAATTTGAATTATTCAGAAAACATTCAATTCCTATTGATAAGGAGACGTGCTGATTAGTTTTTGGCAAAAGTGGGTCCGTTTCGGAGATACGGTGCAAAGAGTGCAGAAAATAGAAATCTAGAGAACGGAGCATTCGATTTCAATGATTCACAAAACATTTCTCTTGTATTGATGCAATGAAAAATGCGGCAAGTTTTTGCATAGGCAGGTCTAAAAAAACATGTCATTTGACAGTCGCAAAACAATTATATTGTAATTTGAATCAACTGATATGAGTGGGTATTCAAAACTTCCAAGAAATTTCAATGTTATCCAAATTTTCAAAAAAAAACATGCTTCCAAAAATTTCTAATTCTTCAAAAATCAAAAGACTATCTTTCAATATTCAAATTTCTTGTGTTCTAAATCTGAGCTCTTGTTTTGGTGACCTGGTAACTTTTTGTGATATCTCTTACTTCTTTTTTTTATTACTTCAATAATAAGTCTTTAGAACATAGAACCAAAGCATAGCCATGATTTCAGAAGATCAAGAATAGTAAATCTCTTGTTGATCAACCAGATTCAGGTACAAACTTACTACATAACGTACCTATATCTAGATATTTTAGTGATTTTATACTTGATGGATGATTTAATACTTTCTTTATCAAACCTGATACTAAATTTTCAATAACTAATACTCGATCAATTCCTAAAACTTTAACTACTCCTTCATCCCTGCCAGTCCTTTATCCAATTAATCAATCAATAACTCTACTACGAATTGAATTCCATGTTTTCGCGACAATAAATTTTTAACTAGCATCTATTCGCTGGTGTATTGGGGGTCTGTATATATAATAATATTTGTTAGAATAAGGTCATACATCATACAAATCCATATTTATGCATATGCAGGTCTTACATCTACATATGAAATTTTGGTGTAGAAGCAACGAAACAGCGTGTGACGCTTTTACTATACATCGCGATGATTAATTGAATCTTTATTAATTAAACGCTACGTGTAAAGTTCAACGCGCTTATTCTGGAATATGTATGTACCTAGTAGATATATAGGTACATTTATATATAGATATACATATAACTGTATGTGTGTATGTATACATATTCCTGCTGATTAGTTCTAAGCCATTGGATAACAAAATTTTTAGAAAATATAATGGAAATATTTGGTGAAATTTTGGTCGATTATATGTTTACTTTCTTTATGATAACTGTTTACTTCACTGTAAGTTCAATATATTTTTGAATGTTAAATGCTCTCAGCACTACTTTAAGGGGGTATTCTAGAGTCGAAATAAAAAAAAACGTTTTATTTTATTTTAGATTTCAAAAATTAAACTCTTTAGGAACATATGTACAAGAACATTTTTAATATTCAAACTATTCTCAGAGATATAGCTATTTGATCATGATAATGCTCTTCTATTTCTTTTCTTTTGCAAAATTTTAAACGCGGTTTTCTCAAAACTGAAACGTTGAAAAAGACTTCAATTCGATGCCCATGATTTCTCGAGTTTTACTAAACTAATTGACTTGAAATTTCTTTATGAACTTATCTCTGGCATATACTAGCCTCATCCCTGAATTTCAATTTGTACTATTTTCAAAAAAAAAGAGGAACTCAAAAAGTGGTGAATAATTGATCCAATCACCATTATCATTCTGGCATATACTAGCCTTATCTCCAAATTTCAATTTGTACTATTTAAAAAAAAAATGAGAAACTCAAAAACGTAGTAAAAAATCGATCCAATCATCATTTTGTTAAAAAAATATTTTTTAAATTAATCCTAGTATGTACTATTGCGACATGGTTCTAGATTAGGAATATCCCTTTTTTATTATTTTGAGTTACTAGAAGGGTAACTCGAACTGTAATCGTAGGCCAATTTTTTGGTACTCCGCACTCTAACAAATGCTCATTTTTAAAATTATTAACTATTGCTTCTTCTTTTTTGTATACTCTTGTAACATTATTAAATTAATTATAGAAAACACATACAGTCCTTAAATTTTCACCTTAATTAAGGTGACCATACGTCCTGATTTAAATGGAATAGTCCCGGATTTGCACTTTGTGTCCCTGGTTCTTCTAAAAGCAATATTTGTCCAGGATTTAGATCTTTTATTAAATTAACAAACATTTATGAAAAAAATTGTATAGAATTTAATACAAACCTGAAAAGTGAAAAAACATATAGATCGTGAAATATAAGATACAATATAATGTCTTAGATAAGAAAGTATTACATATAATTGAATAATATAGTTCTTACTAAAATTCCGCAATTCAGAGTTTAAAAAATTGACACTCCTTACCGTCCCGAATTACCTTAACTAAAAATTGCGGTCTCGGTTTCCACTTAAAAAAACATGGTCACTTATTCCTAATACCTTCATTAGTAATCAAATCATTTTTTATATTGCTTGATAATAGGTTAATTATAGTCTTTTTTGTGAATGTCTCTTATTTAAACTTAGAAGACAAAATGAGAATAACCAGACCAGCATTTGTAACACTATTCATAGCCTTTCGCATAATATTTACTATAAAATATCTAATAAAATCAGTTAACATCACCAATTAGTATGTATTCGTTAGAATTTAATTAAATTTATCTATATCTATATCCTGGATAGCACTGTTTAGAAGCATTATTTATGCGAGGATCGTTTGCCACGCCGAGTTTAGAGTGCGTGTTCGTGCTCCGCGGAATACATTACAGGCGACGTGGCATTCAAGGCGGAGGGAAATAATAAACTTTGAGTTTTGCACCGCGATACTCTATGAATCTATGTAATTCTAGCCAGCTATTCCGTGTCTCATATATTCAATCTTGTTAATAAAGGTATTGTATGGTAATGAAAATACATGGTGATGATCAATATTATTTCGCACCGCATTTTACTAACGGATCTTGACCAGTTTCCGCATGTCTTGCAATTGTATTTGACCGATTTCTTACTTGTTTGGTCTAATTATCTTTTCTTTACTGTACGTAAATTTCTAGCAATTTGCCTTAAAGCATAATGCCATGCACCACAAAAATTCTCTTTCTAACCAAACAATTCAAATTTATTTCCCCCGTACTGATTTTAACGAACTCTCATCTATTTAGATCGATGTATTTGGGTTAATGTGATAACATATTATTACAGATAGAAATAACATGTCACGAACTGTAATATCAACGTTCTATCAGAATTAGGTGAAAAGATTGCGACGTATTAATAACATTTACAAGCTGACAATATGACGCGAATAGATAGATTGCTGAACATATAGAAGGCGAGGCGCAGAACAACATATAATAATAGGTCGAATTAATTCGTAAGGGCAGTTCACAACATATTATACATATGTATACATAATTTATCAATAAATATATATTTCCACAATAACACAAAAAAATCATTATATTCTTCATATCAAGAACAACAAGAAATCTGTATCCATGAACAAAGTCTCTATAAATGCAATGGAACCGAAAAATGTAGGGACTGGATATTTCAAATATTTTTATTTGTTATCGATTAGAGGAATTAGGATTTTGAAAGAAAGCATGCCAATATTTTAAAAATAGTGATAATAATAAAATTAAGAGTTCTTATAAACAACGACCAGAACTTTTCTTAACCCATGAGTTTTTGGCATAAAATATTAAAGTGAAACATGCTAGTCTTAGTTTGATTTGAGTGAAAAAGAATGGATATATATCAATGACTTTCTGACATGAAATATTTAAAGAAATTGGGAATTTTAATTCAAAATGTAAAAATTAGATTATTAAGAATAAACTCCTAATATACAAGACAATTATTAAACCAATATGGTCCTACGGTCTACAACTATGGGGTGCGGCCAGTAAATCAAACATAACGATTCTACAGAGGTTTCAAGACAAAATTTTGAAAGAAATCGTGAACGCTCCAAAATATGTTCCCAACTGGTTGATACATCAAAATCTCAGAATTCCAACTATAGAAGAATTTAAATAAATATACCTGTAAATTATCTGAATGTACTGTGTGTATAGCTTGCTAAGTACAATAAAACAAAAAAAATGGATTTTTTAACGCCAAAAAAGCCTTCTCCTGTCATGTTCTATAATACAAATCAAAATCACAATATCTCATAAGTCTAGACTATCCTTTACATTATTCCTGGTGGGTGAAATGGTTAAACACGCGATATTTCGACACTATCAAATACATTTCATTGGACTGATTACGAAAATACACGCTAATTTCTCATCACACATCAACCGCGTTCCACTGACACGTTCGGGGATCGCGATTAAAATTACGACCGATCGTATACTAGTTGTACCTACTCGAATATTATCAGAATTTTAATTGAGTTTGATTTAATTATACGAATACGATGTGATATGATAATGTTATCTTAATTGAATAAAATGGGTAATGAAGGATAGTGCTATCTTGACTGAATTTCAGGATTATGTGTGTATTCATTAGGAAGTTTGAAAGCTCCTGTAAAAATTTCACGAATATAGTTCAAATAAATTTAGAAGTATAGGAGTCCTATACCAAATTGGAAATGAGTTACAACAAAAAGATCGAATGAGTTCAGAAGTCATCTAAGAAAAAATATTTTTTTGAAAATTTCTCGGTATCCAAAGCAGCCATAACGTTCTAACTAAAAGTATGCGAGTTTAGCTAAGAAGTCTCCTTAAAATTTACCTCAAAAATACCGGTATTTTTGGTACTTTTACATAAATTAATTTTCGGCAGTATTAAAATACCTTTATTTCGTATACAGTTTATTATTTTGCCTAAATGTTTCCTATTCTTTAAAATCTTATTTAAAATAATTTACATTTAGTTTCAAAATACATCTCGCGCCTCGACATTCCTCATCGTATTTACACGTTGAGAATAAATAAATATTTATCTGAATTTCCCGTTATTGTCACGTACAATAGCGAACACATCTCAAGAAACTTGTTCGGTATTGAATAAATCATTGTTATGCGCTTTCTGGAAGAGAGCTACCTCGTCTTTCTCACCCATATGTTTGAATGTTTCTGCATAATGCAGTCTTGATTTAGATTTATGGTTTTGTATGGTGTCTCTGTATTTCCTGTATTTCTGACGTGCGTTCCAATATTTTGAAATATCCACACGATTAAGAACTGGAAAAGCTCGCATTTCCTTACAGTAAATGTATACGTAATCTTATGCATTTCCTCGAGTAAGTAATTCATTCCGAATGAAAGGCGTTTTGCTTCAACTATTCTTGCCAGTGTCAAGAGCTTGCGGAACGTGATCCTCTTTACGCGAAAACTGTACAAGGGAATTGTTTTGAATGGTATTTAAGTTCATTGTTGAATGTGATTTATATTTCAAATTATTTAGAATTAGTCTACCCAAATTATATACAGATTTTTAGACTAATTATATTATTCAGGTTTAGAACAGAACACTACCTTGAGGAACACCAGAATGGATTCGTTTTGGAAAGGCAAATTCTTCTTTTGCAATAAAAATGATTAAAAAAACAATGATTAGAAGATATATAAATCAAAGTCGAATTTCAAATATCTAGTAATAGCTATCAAGAATATCCCTATCCATACAATGCTGATAAATAAAATCCTCCGAAGCATGAATAACTATAGCAGAAACTTTTACACGGTTTACAACGAAATGATTTATTGCAAAATTGCTTTTTCATTCTTCGGAAAAGTCTGCCATGTATTCTTATTGTGTTTATGACTGCCTAGCTACTAAAGCTGCATATAACGTAAAAATCATTCATTCTTTTGTGCAGCCGGTCGTTACGAATTTTATTATTTAATTTATAGCCGCTGCACACTTTATCACTGCCGTGAAATACTTTTTTCTGATCTTTATTATTGATGAAGATTTTTAGATTTATACGGATAATAAACAGAGAAAATAAAGGATAGGGGATAGAGAATGTTTTCTGAATTTTTAAACCAAGGCATAAAGATAGCAAGTATGAAATTTAAATATTTTATTGATGATTTTCATATAATAAAAATTTAACAATTATTTAAAGAAAGCTAATCAGCATTATTGTTACAGATAGTTTTGAAAAGATTTTGAATTTTCAGAATGAGAAATATAAATTTGCATTTTTCTGCTAATTATAAAGAAACATTTTGGCCAATAGTCTCGCAATACTAATGAACCCATGTCGTTTATAGTTTCAAAAAAGGCTTCTGAATTTTTCAAATTAATTAGCTATTTTTAAGAAACCAAAGATGAATGGCTAAATTTTGACATAAGATTCATAAAAATCATAAACAATAGAACTAAATTATGCTTTCTATAATCAGAAAATACTCAATAATAATCGTACTCAAGAAATATATAAAAATTCAGAAGTTTTATTTAATTTATTAAGGCCTTCACAAAAAATAAGCTACTTTTATATAAATCTTCATTCAAACCAATTTGGCGCTATGGTATACAATTGTGGGGCAATGCTCATAAGACTAATATAGAAATAATACAGAAATTTCAAAATAAATTTTTGAAAATTGCCTTAGAAGCTCCAAAATATGTTCCCAACTGATTGATTCATGATTCGAATGGGAAAACAACTATTGAGTTAATTTTCCAACATGTCCCTTTAGTATACGATGTCCTTTTACTGCCGACTATTGTGAATTCCACAAATTTTTTTAAATGTCCTTAACTGGACAGTTGTAAAAAAAAGAAATAATAAAAAGACCCTGAAAAAATTAGTCTTCATCTATATATTATCATAATAGATGTTGAATTCTGTAATATTGTGTTCCAAGACCTTCTAGCAAATGATCATAGTTATCATTTGTCTTTAGTTATAACATTTAGAATTTTTGCAAATAAAAGCAAATATAAACATCACAATGTGAAACTTTTATCCTCGCACAAATATCGAAGCAGTTCATATCTCGTTTTTAATATTTTCTCTGCAACCTCATACAAGTGCTCGGGAAACTTTTATAAATTCCACGTTTCTACATTTTCCTCGATATCAAAGTTTTTCAGTGCAAGTTGCGCATTTTTTACTTATTTCATTTTCTTTTCTCGTTTTGTTGATGCTCAGATTCAGTTCATATCGAGTGTCAATAAAATACAGAAACGAAACCTTATATTAACGGAACGTGCGTTTTCAGACGATATTTGAGAGAGAATTGTTTTATTTGAGTCTGTGATCGCGCATATAATTTGTAGAGCTTTTGAGTTTATATTAATTTGTGTAGAAAGAGTACATGAATTAATTAAACTCTGCGGGAATATGCAATAGGAAAAATTATCTGTAATTGGAATGAAAAAGATACGAATAATGCAAGTGGTAAGTGTTTTGTGTTGTTCAGTTATTTTTACCATAATCATTTAATATAATCATTCAGTTGTTACTGACAGTTTTTATCATCATAACTTTTCACATATATTTCCTAT
>NW_020539724.1:7595292-7639814 GCF_003426905.1 Ctenocephalides felis | reverse complement strand
TCACAACATATTATACATATGTATACATAATTTATATCAATAAATATATATTTTCCACATAACACAAAAAAATCATTATATTCTTATATCAAGAACAACAAGAAATCTGTATCATGACAAAAGTCTCTATAAATGCAATGAACCGAAAAATGTAGGGACTGGATATTTCAAATATTTTTATTTGTTATCGATTAGAGGAATTAGGATTTTGAAAGAAAGCATGCCAATATTTTTAAAAATAGTGATAATAATAAAATTAAGAGTTCTTATAAACAACGCCCAAACTTTTCTAAACCCATGAGTTTTTTGGCATAAAATATTAAAGTGAACATGCTAGTCTTAGTTTGATTTGAGTGAAAAAGAATGGATATATATCAATGACTTCTGACATGAAATATTTAAAGAAATTGGGAATTTAATTCAAAATGTAAAAATTAGATGTATTAGAATAAACTCCTAATATACAAGACAATTATTAAACCAATATGGTCCTACGGTCTACAACTATGGGGTGCGGCCAGTAAATCAACATAACGATTCTACAGAGGTTTCAAGACAAATTTTGAAAGAAATCGTAATCGTGAACGCTCCAAAATATGTTCCCAACTGGTTGATACATCAAATCTCAGAATTCCAACTATAGAAGAATTTAAATAAATAACCTGTAAATTATCTGAATGTACTGTGTGTATAGCTTGCTAAGTACAATAAAACAAAAAAATGGATTTTTTAACGCCAAAAAAGCCTTCTCCTGTCATGTTCTATAATACAAATCAAAATCACAATATCTCATAAGTCTAGACTATCCTTTACATTATTCCTGGTGGGTGAAATGGTTAAACACGCGATATTTCGACACTATCAAATACATTTCATTGGACTGATTACGAAAATACACGCTAATTTCTCATCACACATCAACCGCGTTCCACTGACACGTTCGGGGATCGCGATTAAAATTACGACCGATCGTATACTAGTTGTACCTACTCGAATATTATCAGAATTTTAATTGAGTTTGATTTAATTATACGAATACGATGTGATATGATAATGTTATCTTAATTGAATAAAATGGGTAATGAAGGATAGTGCTATCTTGACTGAATTTCAGGATTATGTGTGTATTCATTAGGAAGTTTGAAAGCTCCTGTAAAATTTCACGAATATAGTTCAAATAAATTTAGAAGTATAGGAGTCCTATACCAAATTGGAAAATGAGTTACAACAAAAAAGATCGAATGAGTTCAGAAGTCATCTAAGAAAAAATATTTTTTTGAAAATTTCTCGGTATCCAAAGCAGCCATAACGTTCTAACTAAAAGTATGCGAGTTTAGCTAAGAAGTCTCCTTAAAATTTACCTCAAAAATACCGGTATTTTTGGTACTTTTACATAAATTAATTTTCGGCAGTATTAAAATACCTTTATTTCGTATACAGTTTATTATTTTGCCTAAATGTTTCCTATTCTTTAAAATCTTATTTAAAAAATTTACATTTAGTTTCAAAATACATCTCGCGCCTCGACATTCCTCATCGTATTTACACGTTGAGAATAAATAAATATTTATCTGAATTTCCCGTTATTGTCACGTACAATAGCGAACACATCTCAAGAAACTTGTTCGGTATTGAATAAATCATTGTTATGCGCTTTCTGGAAGAGAGCTACCTCGTCTTTCTCACCCATATGTTTGAATGTTTCTGCATAATGCAGTCTTGATTTAGATTTATGGTTTTGTATGGTGTCTCTGTATTTCCTGTATTTCTGACGTGCGTTCCAATATTTTGAAATATCCACACGATTAAGAACTGGAAAAGCTCGCATTTCCTTACAGTAAATGTATACGTAATCTTATGCATTTCCTCGAGTAAGTAATTCATTCCGAATGAAAGGCGTTTTGCTTCAACTATTCTTGCCAGTGTCAAGAGCTTGCGGAACGTGATCCTCTTTACGCGAAAACTGTACAAGGGAATTGTTTTGAATGGTATTTAAGTTCATTGTTGAATGTGATTTATATTTCAAATTATTTAGAATTAGTCTACCCAAATTATATACAGATTTTTAGACTAATTATATTATTCAGGTTTAGAACAGAACACTACCTTGAGGAACACCAGAATGGATTCGTTTTGGAAAGGCAAATTCTTCTTTTGCAATAAAAATGATTAAAAAAACAATGATTAGAAGATATATAAATCAAAGTCGAATTTCAAATATCTAGTAATAGCTATCAAGAATATCCCTATCCATACAATGCTGATAAATAAAATCCTCCGAAGCATGAATAACTATAGCAGAAACTTTTACACGGTTTACAACGAAATGATTTATTGCAAAATTGCTTTTTCATTCTTCGGAAAAGTCTGCCATGTATTCTTATTGTGTTTATGACTGCCTAGCTACTAAAGCTGCATATAACGTAAAAATCATTCATTCTTTTGTGCAGCCGGTCGTTACGAATTTTATTATTTAATTTATAGCCGCTGCACACTTTATCACTGCCGTGAAATACTTTTTCTGATCTTTATTATTGATGAAGATTTTTAGATTTATACGGATAATAAACAGAGAAAATAAAGGATAGGGGATAGAGAATGTTTTCTGAATTTTTAAACCAAGGCATAAAGATAGCAAGTATGAAATTTAAATATTTTATTGATGATTTTCATATAATAAAAATTTAACAATTATTTAAAGAAAGCTAATCAGCATTATTGTTACAGATAGTTTTGAAAAGATTTTGAATTTTCAGAATGAGAAATATAAATTTGCATTTTTCTGCTAATTATAAAGAAACATTTTGGCCAATAGTCTCGCAATACTAATGAACCCATGTCGTTTATAGTTTCAAAAAAGGCTTCTGAATTTTTCAAATTAATTGAGCTATTTTTAAGAAACCAAAGATGAATGGCTAATTTTGACATAAGATTCATAAAAATCATAAACAATAGAACTAAATTATGCTTTCTATAATCAGAAAATACTCAATAATAATCGTACTCAAGAAATATATAAAAATTCAGAAGTTTTATTTAATTTATTAAGGCCTTCACAAAAAATAAGCTACTTTTATATAAATCTTCATTCAAACCAATTTGGCGCTATGGTATACAATTGTGGGGCAATGCTCATAAGACTAATATAGAAATAATACAGAAATTTCAAAATAAATTTTTGAAAATTGCCTTAGAAGCTCCAAAATATGTTCCCAACTGATTGATTCATGATTCGAATGGGAAAACAACTATTGAGTTAATTTTCCAACATGTCCCTTTAGTATACGATGTCCTTTTACTGCCGACTATTGTGAATTCCACAAATTTTTTTAAATGTCCTTAACTGGACAGTTGTAAAAAAAAGAAATAATAAAAAGACCTGAAAAATTAGTCTTCATCTATATATTATCATAATAGATGTTGAATTCTGTAATATTGTGTTCCAAGACCTTCTAGCAAATGATCATAGTTATCATTTGTCTTTAGTTATAACATTTAGAATTTTTGCAAATAAAAGCAAATATAAACATCACAATGTGAAACTTTTATCCTCGCACAAATATCGAAGCAGTTCATATCTCGTTTTTAATATTTTTCTCTGCAACCTCATTACAAGTGCTCGGGAAACTTTTATAAATTCCACGTTTCTACATTTTCCTCGATATCAAAGTTTTTCAGTGCAAGTTGCGCATTTTTTACTTATTTCATTTTCTTTTCTCGTTTTTTGCTGCTCAGATTCAGTTCATATCGAGTGTCAATAAATAGAAACGAAACCTTATATTAACGGAACGTGCGTTTTCAGACGATATTTGAGAGAGAATTGTTTTTATTTGAGTTCTGTGATCGCGCATATAATTTGTAGAGCTTTTGAGTTTTATATTAATTTGTGTAGAAAGAGTACATGAATTAATTAAACTCTGCGGAATTTATGCAAGGAAAATGAAAAGATAATAAGAATTAAGAATTGAAAAAAGATACGAATAATGCAAGTGGTAAGTGTTTTGTGTTGTTCAGTTATTTTTACCATAATCATTTAATATAATCATTCAGTTGTTACTGACAGTTTTATCATCATAACTTTTCACATATATTTCCTATCAACCATTACGCTATTCAATAATAAACCTACGACATTTAACAAATGAGGCATAATGTCCTCGACGTCTTCCTTCATATATAATTCAAATCGGTCTGGAGGAAAATACATGATATATTTATATCCTTTAAGGATATCCGAGACAATATTATTGATATTTTAATTTATAGAAGCAGTGATTGTGTATTGTATTATTATGCAGGTTCGTCAAGTTTCATTAATTTCTTATATGTTAGATTCATCGATCGTGTTAAATGTTATCGGTGGTAATAACGTAAGGTAAATACAAGGTAGTGACATTTTGGAAAGTTCAAACTTGATTACAGATAACCTAGGAAATAGACACAATCTATAGAGCCATTTCTGAGTAGCCATTTAAATTTTTAAATACAATTTTTAGATAAAATTGTCACTAAATTCAGAGGTTTTAGACACATGAAGTCAGTACACCACACCAACAACTATTTTTTTATTTTTCACACGTTAATTGCCATGTCAGTTACATGTGTCTGACGTTAAGAAGTTTCATGCGAGACATGCCAGACATATACTTTTAACACATAAAATAAAGTTTTTCAGAAATAATGACTCTTTTTCACTGATACATTAAGTTTTCTTGATACATTTATGAAGAATAAAAACAGTTAATAATTTTAACGTGAAAACAGGTTTTGCGAATATCTCGTGAACGCTGGGAGGTAACATAAAAATTCTTGCACTAGGTTAAAGATCTTTTGATTTACATTATTTTATCCGAAAACATCCGATAAAACGTTCAAAAGGTATAAGCGTTTAAAAATTTCTCATGCAAAATATGTTTAAAAATAGCAAAAAAAAAAAATTAGTTTTACAATTTTTTTCCAGACTTACCGAGCACGTAGAAGCTTCAAATAAAAACCAGATGAATTGTCATGTGGATAAGAATAACGACTAGAAAACTGCATTTCAATATTCTTAAAGGTTGCCAAATAAATAAAAAAAAAACGAAAAGCGTAAAAAAAATTGAGATGCTGATATTTATAGGGTAGATTCCTTCTGACGTTAGAAAGCTGCTACAAAAATATTTCTGCTATACACAAACATATTTTGTACAATTTAAATATATCAAATAAGCTAGAACCATAGACTACTATCCACGATTTTTATTGGCATTTTATTCAATTTAAATATATCGAATAAATAATTTATTTTTATTTTATTTATTAAGTTTTTATAAAAAACATATAATTTGAATATACATAAAAATAATATAAATTAAAATTGAAGTATACTTCCGTATATAATATCCTCTTCAGTTTAATTGTATACTCATTTGTCCAAAGACATAATTATCGAAATTACTGTTCACATATTCCACATGCCATTATCTCTATCACATATTACACAACAATACCTGTAAGGGTGTCTTTTCATATAATGTGTAGATATACCCCCTTTACACTTGATATCCTATTGTTCCTATAAGAGGTTTTAGGGACCTGGGCGACCATTTCAGACAATTATTATGCTATGCTTGTCCCAACAAGATAGCTACTTCATATAAGGTATTATTTAGATAAGAAAAGGGAATAAATGATACTTAGTTAATGTTTAATTCTATGGATTTTGATATATTGTTACTGCTCAATGAACGGTTGACCATCCAGGTGGTAATTGGACAAGGGCGCTAAAAATAGTAATTCTTAAGGATCATAGAAACACAAATGAATTTGTAGAACGTGTAAAGATAAAAAAGTAATGAATTTGATGCGTTTATTTTGCCAAAAAAACTAGAAGTAGGTAAAATATAATTTTTAACGATTCTTTTTTATTAACATGGTTTTACAAGTAAAAGTACAAGCAATTTGTATTTATGTACTGCCATTATTAG
Source organism: Ctenocephalides felis (assembly GCF_003426905.1). Lineage (NCBI taxonomy): Eukaryota > Metazoa > Arthropoda > Insecta > Siphonaptera > Pulicidae > Ctenocephalides > Ctenocephalides felis. Next base: position 7,633,848 of record NW_020539724.1, on the reverse strand, counting down.
TTATACATCGCAATTAACAATGCAATCAAACTAGACGTATAAAATGTCCAAATACTTGAATTACAAAGCTTTAACCTTAATGAAACATATAATTCACATAAAAATAACACAGATCACAAAGTTATTTCTTACCCCCATTGTCCATCAATGATAACCCGCAAAGCAATTTATCTTTACGCTTAACAATTTAGAAAAACGCTGTATTAAAAAAGTGATTACAAAGGCTTACGTATAGAAGACTAAATAAGATATTTTTGTATATCATCATTATTTTCTTGTATAAACGGTTTGTTAAAAAAAATTGGCTTTATCGCAACGTTATAACTCATAAAAGCGGTATCGCGGATCCGCTTAATGCGTATTATCTTTATTTATACAATAAAGCGGCTCGGATTTGCGGAGGAAAAAATACTTACAGGTAAGAAAAGCTCACGAGGTCAAAGGAAAAATACGTAATTAAATTATAAGAAATTTGTAGAAAAAAATGAAAAAAAATCATAAAAAAATGTTTTACCAATTTCATGGAACGTATTACACTGAAGGGCCCCAACGGAGAATTAAAAAGGGCACTAAATAAAGTGTGCATTCTACCAATCAACAATAAAACATCTTAAGTTTCATATAATATTAAGAAATATCAGTTAAATAATTTTAGATTAGATTGTCACGCAAATCACTATTACATTGTTAATCAATTTTTATACTCGTAAAATCTTTATACAATTTCTGTACTTATTGTTAGTTCAAAATATATATGTTTGTATTTTTAAAAGCTGTAGCTTTTCAAGACGGCCGGCATGTTCGGACGTGTTTTCGTTTTATTATATTGGCCATGAAGGTGACAACCCTCAGGGCATTAAGCTTTACACGGAATGGTTGCTACCCCTGGTAGAAAAAATATAGATTACCTATGGATTACCCTAAAAGCTGTACTTTGTGTATTTACTAGGTAAAGTTGTATTTTGTGGATTTTAAGTATTCATGGTTCAGAACATTTTGGCGCTGATGTACCATTCAAAAACCGTTACGTTTTTATATGAGAGGTAATACATAAGCATTATTATCTACCAATGCAATTTTATTTGCTGAGAGATGATATATATGGAGCTCTTCAGAAAACAATAAATATTCAGTTCAATGATGAGTCGAGATAATATTTTGACACTTGTTTATACAATAAAACGACCTGAAAGACATCTGTATTAAGCGATTATGAGATTGAAAGTTTGTATAGAACCGAGAAATTTGAATTTAGGTGTAACATTTATATACTAGTAGTACTTATGTTTCAATACTTCAATTTCAAAATAATTCATAAAAATTACAAAAAAAAATTATGATGAAAATGATACAATATAAACAATATAGTAAATGTTGATAAAAATATGGAAAAATTTATTAAATGGAAATATTCTGTAGAGTGTTTCAAATTATGGTTGTAGTATAATATATAAGGTTATATAAGCATAAGGTTTCCATCAAATATCGGAATCGCCCTGGGCTACATATTTAGCTTCCGATGCGTAAATATTGGCCACATCTTTTTGGGTTATTACATAAAATATACCACACACACATAGATATATATATATATATATATATACATACATATATAACATACAAAAATTCATATACACATCTAGACTCTATCGATAAAAATTTAATAATTTTTTATTATTGGAATCATTATCATAATATTTTAAAACCAAAGACTTGATTTTTAAAGTTGTTCTCCACGTATAATGTAATACATTTTCAATAAAAATCAGTTATAGCCATTTAATAAAAAAAATCCGAAAAGAAATTTATGGAAAATATTAATATTTAATAATGTTTATATTTACAGATTACAAATGCAGCAATCCAGATTTTTTTATACAAAAATGAAATATTACTGTCTATTGTTCTGAAGACATTGTAAAACTTATTTCCAATCACAATAAACTAATATTATAATAATTAATAAAAAAAATATTTTTAATTATGGTCGAAAAAACAATGTTCAAATCCAAAATATCCCTAACTATTCGAGAGTGAGAAGAGTGTTGTCCTCTCTACATTTGTTTTCAAACAAAATATTATTGTTCATTGTTCTGAAGACATTGTAAAACTTATTCCACATTTGCGTTAAACTAATATTATAATAATTATTAAAAAAATATTCTGAATTATAGTAAAAAAAAAACGATGTTCAAATCCAAAGTACCCCTAACTATTACAGAGTGAGAGAAGTGTAGTTTTCTTTACATTAATATAATAACCAAAAATTATAAAAACGCTTGTTTTTAAACTCAAGATCTATATAAAAATATTTAATTATATTAAAAATATAAAATTGTGCAATTATTTATATATATTTCGACCTGCAAGAATCTGACCCTTACCCTAGAGCCCTCGATATCTTTCTCTGAATTATTTTATATTTTTCCAGAAAGATATTCCTATAGAGATATAACCTTATAATAATGTCGAAGAGGTCGCTTTCGTTATATCTTGTTTATATCCTGTTATTTTCTTGACATTTCACACATCCTTACTGGTTTGCACTATAGAACCTTATGGTGTTAAATGGGGTTTCTACTATTCCCTTCTAAACCTTTTTGACATTTGCAAAAACTGTTATAACAAGCATAAAAATAATAATTGCAATTTTTAATATGATTTTAATCAATAAGTATATTATTCAAATGAGTAGCTGCAATATGCATCGCATAATTATTCCAATTATCTTCCTCATTTATATTTAAAAATATTTTTTCTACCTACAAACTAAAAGAAAAACTACTCAGATGAGAACGTTCTTGTAAAAAGCGAAAAACTCACCTTATTAAAATCATAATTAAACCTGAAGTAAGCCAGGCGTAACAAACATTGTGAACGCAATATGAACCGTAAAAATAAAAATATACAGAAATGAAGAAAAGTAACGAATATTACCTAGTACACTTGCAAAATTAATTTTGAAAATCCAGGCTATGCAAAAGCGTGGAAATTTTACGCCGTCTGAAGCTATAAAATAAAGATGTAAACAATAAAAAAATGTTTTATACACTGCATTGTGTTTTTAACTCAGCAGAACAGATTTTATTAAAGTAATTGCAACTTAATAAAAAATAAGATACCAACGAGGTAGTAATTGAACCAATGAGTTACTACCTATAACAAGAAAAAACTCTTTTATAAAGATGGCTCTTCGAACCATAACATTTTTTGGTCCAATATTTAATCCTAAAATGTAATACGATTTTCCCACTAGTTCCACAATAAATTTATCCTCCCAAGGTGTCCTGTAAACACATGTATCCACTTATTGTGCAAGATACTATTTCCGATGTATAATTAATGAATTTGCTGTCCGACGTACTAACCATTGACATGGGTTTGTGAGGAAATTTCCGAAAACACAAAGGCAAGCTATTTTGCAAACCGAAAATTCCGTCAGATAATTGACAGAGCGATGATTGTAAGGGAAGAGATCCATTTGTTTATGACGGATGTTTTATAGGCACCTGGGTAATTGAATTATTTTTTAAATTTACATTTAGATATGATGGTTTTAAAGTACATCAAAAACAGCGGAAGTAATACCAAAGATCTAGAAACAATTACTGTAGTTACTATATCTGCCCATTTGGATGTACATCATTTTTATCACAAAAGAATACTTACGTAACTAAAACGTTTTATTAACGTAACCCGTGACTTTGTTACAACGTCACTGTAGTTTTTATCTGTGTTACGTTATTTCACTATTAAAACGCTCCCCAAAATCTATTTATTTAATTTAAAAAAATATGATGATACCCTACCCTTGGCAAAATCAAATAAAATATAGTTGTTGCGGTATGCAAAATCACTATCAGTGATGTAATATGACTACTACAAAAAAAAAAATCCAAAAAAACCTAATATTTACCATACATCAACAAAATTCTATCCCAGCTTCTTATTCAACCGTGGGTAATACGCAATATGAGTAAAATGTAATAACATCCAGAATAATATTTAAAAATAAACTTACATAGAACTGTGAGCTGGATATCGGCTGTGACTTCTTCACCAACACCATTAGAGGCAACACACCTGTAAACACCTCCATCCTTTCTTTCCAGACGTTCCAGAGTTAGTGTTGGACCTTCCAAGGATAACTGGCTAGGAAGACCATGTTCCTGTAAAAAAGCAAATAGTAATATATCTTCTATATATATAAAAATAAGTCAGGTTTTCCTTCCTGACGATATAACTCCAGAACGCACGAACCGGTTTCGACGATTTTGCATTCGTTGGAAAGGTCTCGGACTCCGTGAAGTTTATAGCAAAGAAAATTGAAAAAAGATTTCAACAGAGAAACGGAAAACACTTATTCTTTTTTCAGATACAGCATCATCTCTGATACTTAGCATGTACTACAAACTAATATTTTTTGTTTGACAGCTACTCATTGTTTTCTGCTCAGTTAAGTTATTCAATAACAATCAATAACACAAACAATCTTTATACTGTCAATTACATTTCCAATCTTATTACAAACCTTTTTGGTCCAGTGTATATGAGGTACAGGATTTCCCGAAGCCTTGCATTCCAGGGTAACCGTGCCCCCCTTTCTGGCTGTGATGTGCCCATTAGACGGTATGGCACGTACGCTCGCCGGCACTGAAATAATAAAATAACAACATTGAAAAAGATTAGAAAAATAAAAGCAAGATTGTGAAATACAGATCACACATGTACGATTACGTTCAAAATTGAGTCACACATTTGATGGGTTTAATCATAATATATAAGTGGAATGAGAAGTAATGGAACTTTTCAAATTAGGTACAATAGAATTTAGCTAATCTGACACTATTAGAAACCAGAAGGTGTCGGATTAGTAGAATGTTCGGATTACTAGATATTGGTGAAAAAGTCGTAAAAAAAATTTGCAGCTAATTTTCACAAAAATGTGTGGCGGTTATTGGAGATGTTGGAGGACTTCGAACTGCACTTCTGCGTGGTGCAGTACAATTTATATATAAATTTTAAAATACCTACTAAAAGTCTAGATAAATATAACTGTATTTGTGTTACGTACTTATATAATTTATTAAAACTCTCCCTCGATAATTTAGGTCGTTGGGTTATAATTTAACCCTTGTAGCTGTGGACTGTATTAAACACTAATTTGTTTGTATATTATGTATTTGATGCAGTTCTTATTACAATCATTGATTTGTTACTACTAAGTTATAATGAAAGAAGATATATTTATTTATTATTTATTATACATGTTTTGACTTCATTTTTAGAAGTGAACAACTAGTTCAATTAAAACACTTCGTTACCCCCTCTACCAGTGGTAGTAACCATTCCGCGTAAAGCTTAATGCCTTGAAGGTTGTCACCTTCATGGCCAATATAATGTAACGAAAATACGTCCGAACAATAACTATTTAAAAATTAAAAATTTGTAATTTTAAATAATTAAAAGTAGACACTTTACGATTTGAGAACCTATCCCTAAAAATGATATATACAGGGATATATATAAATCATTGTTCCTGTACTTCAATTCCTCTTAATAATATTGTCTAATATCAAAAAGCTGTAATTTTGTAGTTGAAGCTCAAATATATTTTCACTTGTCTGAGCTTATAAACGTTACCGTCACGCTAAAAATATTTATATCCTTTTGTGGTCTGATTATAATCTTATCTTATTATTTCCGAGAAGTACGTGTACAATACCACACACACGAGTCTAGAATGTTATTCTGCACTCTGGGCCACAAGTACTATAATGAAAGCAATCCCTTCCTTCCGACAGTGTTAATAAGATACTTTACTAGAAATATATATATATATATATCTATATATATATATATATATATATATATATATATATATATATATAAATATATGTACAGGTTTTGAAGTGAGATGACCACTGAGATCTACTCAGCAGCATCTCTACCAGATGATATATTCATGTACAAAAAAATATCGACGTAGTCCAATAAAAGTTTTTATAAATTCCACTATTTACAATTTTAAAGTATATATACCATATAGAAAAAATTGTTTATACAATATATGATACTGGTAAAGTTTCTAACACTGATCACATTATTAATTTGTTATTTGAATGGCTTTATGTATGATTTGTTAGTTATATATACATATACACACACACACACATATATATATATATATATATATATATATATATAATAATGACATGTAGAAAATAATTATATACTATTGTATAGATTATTTGAAAATCGAAAATGAAATTTTTTATATATCTTCACGTTGCAAAACCTTCTGAATATTTTTTTTCAAAAAAAGTAAATTTTTGTCAAAAATTTATAGTTTCTCAAAAATCTAATTTTTTCAGAGTATTTTTTTTCAAAAATGTTATTCTTTTTTCTAAAAAAAAAATTGGTACGGAAAGTTACAGCAATTTGCCTTAAGACACGATGCCATGCGCCCCACTAGTTTTTCTATGTATTCATCTGTCTCTTACGCTATCAGTTTACAAACTTGTATTCTAAATCCATGTACAAATTAAACACAGATACAGCCCTCTAAATATTCCTCAGTGTTAATCAAAATCAGTGTTTTAATGTACGCTTGTTTCGAGTGTTCCCGGCCGCCTTCCGCCCTCTCCTAGACCCGATTCATCCCCGATCCGTGGGACTAATTCAGCGAGGCGTGTTTGCGCCTCAGATTTTCACGCGCGTATGATGAAGTAAGTCCCTGAATTATAAAGTAAACTCTCGGAAACTCACATACATACCTAGGAAAAGCGTTTTCGAGCGACGAGAACGTATGGAACCAACAATAATCGTGGTGTTTTCAAGAGATTATATTGTTATTATGCTGTAATAATATTGTATTACAGTTATATTAAAAGTTTTGTAATGTATTTTGTAAATGTTATTATGTGGTTAAGCACATATAGATAATGTAATAAAAAGAGCTATAGATATTTATGGATAATTCAGTTATGTTAATGTAATTATTAAATATAATATAATATATACGGGATGTCCCAGAACTTAAGGTGAAGCCGAAACTAGGTGATAGTATTGACCTTAACTGTCTTAAAAAAAATTAGTGCAACGTAAAGCTTTGGTAAAAATATGACCATTTATCGGTTATTGTTTTCGTAAGGTAAGTTATTGTAATTATCCAAAAATCTAAATTGAAGATTTTTGCATATCTTCACGTTTGAAAGGTTTCTGAACATTTTGGCATACCTTAGAAAAAATTGATGTGTGTATATGCGTGAATACAATATTTCGCCCACGTTTTCGTGAGCACTAATCCACCGATTTGAATAATTCAAAAAACATTCGACTCCTATTCATAGGGAGATGTGTTGGTTAGCCTTCGGCCAAGACAGGTCCAGCCATTTCGAAGATACGGAGCAAATAGTGCAGCAAATACAAATCGGTTTTTTGAGAGAACTGAGCATCCGATTTGAATGATACAAAAAAATTCAATTTCGGAAATACGGAGCTAAATGTTAAAAAAATGATAGTCTTAATTAATTCCATTATATCTTAATTTTATTACGGTACGAAAAGTTCCAGCAATTTGCCTTGAGGCACGATGCCATACACCACTAGTTATTGATTTTGTTCATTTGAACTCTAGAATCGTAACCGTAAAAAACATTTCTAAGACCATAAGAAATTGCCCCTAGTTTTAAAGAATTAACCTTTTTTAAAAATAACAGTATTGTGAAAAATAATTCTAATGCAAATCTATGCACAATAATGTACTAAACCATCGACTGTATTTCTGAATTTGAATATTAAAGGTATAAATGTTTTATTATTTATTAATATCAAAACACAAGTTTGAATATGAATTTGATAATAAATAAATTAAAAATATGTTGAATCAAATAAGTTTCATTTAGAATTACAAAAAATTGTGTTTCTTGAAAATTCACCAGCTACCTGCTCCACCACATTTAGAATTCAGAATATAAAACACTCGTACATTTCAAAAATAAAAGCCGTTTTATTTCTATCGCTACCGCAAATGTTTTGTCACTTTTATTCTAAGTGTTCGAAACTAGATGCTGCTGTTAATATTGAACTGTGTGAATTTCCAAATGCTCAATATAAAACTACAAAGAAATTTATATTTGCATGAATGAGCCGCTAAAAGAAATTGAATAGTTACAGAACATTTTGCAATAAATACTTGCGCGATTCAATTACTACGTGTATAGTCTTCAATATACGTTATTAATACAATTTTATGATTGAATTATATTTAATAAGATTTCCATGAAAAGCTTAGCATAACGAGCAGTTATCAGAAAGGCAAACGATAACGCACATGGGAAAATGGTGGCAATACACAAATATGAAATGCTTACATCATAAGCAGCTTTAGAGCGTCAATGGCTTTGTTAAAGTATTATTGATGGAATTTTCCGAGAAAGTATTGATTTCGGAACATACATGTCAAGGCATGTACTTGTAATATATTCAATCGCCAGATAAATCGTCACAGCCAAACATCATTTAAGGGTTGCTTTACTTCGATTACTTTGAAATTTCCATAGACAATTTGCTCATTGCCATTATTTTATTGTAATTATAAATAGCAATCAAAATAATATAGTTTTATAAGCTATTGTGAAAAGATTAAAAAAAATATTTTAAATTATGGGTTCTTAAATGATGGATTTTAGGACATAATCCTTGGATGCAGTATGAGGACACCATTAAATGAATAAGCATATGTCTCTTACACGTAGATTATTTAAATTCAAATATATAATTTCAAGAAAAATATATCTATTATCATTTTCCCTAACAAAGTTGTCCTCCCAGAATACGATGCCAAACAGTCGCAATGAAGAACACTTAAGGCGTCTTTTCCTCTTTTCCGGGTTACATGTTTCAAACACGTTGCAGTTTGTTGCATTCGTATGCATTTATCCCATGTTCTTATGTTTTATGACTGTATATGCGATGTTATGATACATAAGGTACCCATTTTACGAACCAGTCGGGTTTTATTTGCCTCGGAATTTTCATATCAAACAGAATCCAGAGATATGCGTGCAAAAATAGTAAATCATAAAAAGGGAATAAAATTTTAATATTAGGATAGTATTTAATGGATCTTACATTGTTATGTTTCAATTTGATGAGAAATTAATAGAATAATTAAAATGTAATGCTCACTTCAATATCAACGTACATGTAAGTGTAGTCTTTGCAACAATAATGTATTAACTTCTTTACTTTCTATATGAATTTCGATGAAATTAGCTACACCTATCTATTTTAGACCGATTGTGCCGCAAAGTAGACCATTGTGATTAGCAAGGCTATGTTACATTTTAGTTTTCATACAAAATGCTACTAAATACTGTCAAAATGCCATGTATCTGCTGTGCAATAAGGCGTTTTACACAAAAAATGCAACTTCACTCATATGTTATTGAGGCACACCATAAAAATGCATTTATGATAACATTGCTATTTTACATTTGTTAGTTCTAGGTTAGGTTTCCTATCTAAATCATCGATCTTGCCTCCCAGAAACCACTTAAGATTTTGACAGTACTTAGTACTAATTTATATGAAAACTATTACATAACATAGCCTTGCCATAACGTTGGTCTATTTTATGGCTATTTTATCAAATTGGTAACAACCATACTACGATTAGGGCAAACAACATTAAATATCAGATATTTTTCGCATAAGAATGTATGTAAATGATGCAATTATATACAATTTTGTATAAAATATTCCAGCATATGCGTATACGCGGCCACATATTCTTAGAGATATTATGGATGCACTTACAGCAAAGTTTATGGTTTGCTCGAGCAACATGAAAGCACTCACAGGCTATTTGCAAATTGATATTATATGAGGATGACGCTGCGGATGCGCCAAAGTAAAATTACATATTTAGTACCAGGAATCGTTTTCGAAGATGTCTTTTTTTGGTTTTGATATTACGATAGTACTTAAATCATACGTTGTCTAATTGTTTCAAAAGATGTATTGTTATCTCCAAATTAGATTCAACTGTCTTTTATCTAACTTCTTGAAAAAATCACATGTGATTGATGTCAAAAGGACTAACTAATCTTTGGCACTTGGCAAAGGTGTAAACTATGAAAAAAATATTTTACATGAGAAAGTCGCGGTGGATGGGCAAAGTATAAGTCTATATTTGGTAGAAGCAATTTTTGAGCACTGATGTTTAGTACAAGATTGCATTAAGTACTACTTAAGATCATACGTTGTCTTTGTTCTGTGGCTATCTACCCAGTTTTTTTTAACTAATATCATCAAAATCACTTTCGTGCAACATTTCCTATTTGATATCCTCGGTCCTTTACCAAGACCTTCCTACTATTCCTGTCTTTATTATAAATGTTTAACATGACTCCGTGTATATTAAATTATGGAAATGAGATATGTGTGCCGCCGTACACCGTTGTTATCAGACCGATTCTAAGGTTTATAGTTTCCTTGTAAATTTGCGTTTTCATTGTACCTTTACATTTTGTATGCATGGATATCGCAGAGAACAAAGTATCGACTGCAGTCTATTTTAATATTGCTACGATACAAGGAGCGATGCTAAGAAAATTCTGTTAAAAACCGTTTTATATAGATGAAGTGTGAGTGGAAGCTCATTGGATTTTGAAAATAATAACCACGGGGATGAAAAGTTTTATTTAATCACACATGGAGTTGTACAGGTATTTATCATAAAAGACTCAGAGGTCTCTAAAAATAGAAATGTTATGTTGCGAGTCTATAATCGTATGAGTTGGTGGTCAGAAACTGTCAAAAAACTATACATTTTCTGCACAATCTGGCATTTTACACATAATACTTGGTAGACAGGTAAACAGATGAATGATTTAACTGGTAGATAGATATACAAGTAAACAGATTGATAGGTAAATTGGTTGACAGGTAAATTCTAAGACATATAAAACCGAACAAGTGGTGGATAGACCAATAAGTAGACAAAAAATAGGTTGACAGATTAATTAGTAGACATGTAGAACGGGATGTCAGGTATATTGGTAAACAGGTAAATTGGTTAACAGGTACATTGGTACATTTGTAAATAGATAATTTAGTGAACATGTAAACTGATAGACATATAAATTATTTAGCAGGTAAATTGGTGGACATCTAAAATGGTAGACACATGTTCACAAGCATACTGGTGGACAAGTAAATTGTTGGACTAATAAATTTCTGGACTGATAAATTGATTGATATGCAAATTGGTTGACAGGTAAACTGGCAGACAAGTAGAGAGATAGATAGTCTATCATTATTTGAAAAAAAGCTATAAATTAGAGTAAAAATACTTTGTCTTTCCAAATTAAAACTAGGTAAGTAAAAACTTAAGATACGACATGTACCTTAATGGACGTATTACGTGAGTACGAAATTTAAGTTAAAATAAATACAATTAGTTACTTACAACTAGTTCTTCCGCTTATTAAAGTTTTACTATATAACTTTTAAGTAAATACCAAATATATTAACGACTACGGACGCATTACACCATAAAATTTAATAATGAAAGTTTCAAGCTATAACATTAAATTACTATGAACATGATATCCGATATAATATCTACCGTCTATGCATTAAGGCAAAATTACGAGCAAAGTGTTAAAGAAAGTAAGCCGGAATGATGTCGTATATTCGGTATCACAAGGACGTATATCAAAAATTATTAAGTTATTTTAATTATTCCAGAGTGAGTACAGATTAATTCCATTAGAAACTTTATACCTTACGAGTAAATTTCATAATTAAGTATTAATTGTTGGAACATTGGCAGAATTATTAAGAAAGGTTGCCTGAAGATTCCTGAAAAGTACTTTTTGTAAAATATATAAAACAAAATATATACAAAAATCAGCATTGGATATTCATATAAAATTAGTGAAATCTTCAGTACAGACTCTGTATTAATTACTAATAAAATATTTTGTGCTTTGAATCTCTCAATTAAAAGAAAATCCAGCTCTGATAAGAGAAGTGCACAAATTAATAAATTCTAAAATACTGATCTCAATACATCATTAAAAATCCAGTGATACTAATATTACATAAATAATGTAATAATAAATTAAAAATATTACATTATTACATATATTACATTTAGTTCAGAATTTAAATGCCACTACACGATAGTGCATCTGGAAAATAGCCAAGTCAAAGAGAGTTTTCTCAATTTTTTTTATACTTTGTCATTTTGACTATTCCCTATTCGAATCGTATAAAAAGATGAAGTGCATTAACCCACTAGTGCATTAGGTAAGTGGATAGTATTGGAAAATCGATATAAAATAATATTGAAAATGATGTCTTGATGGAAGTCCTATATATAAATCTTAGATTTTCATGAAAATCAAAAATATTTGATGTGAGAACTAATAAAATTTATAACCTAAAAACTCCAAATGAGCACTTGATTTGGTAAAGAACTATCAAATATCTTAAGTAAAAAGGTACTAAAATATATATTCAAACTTCATGACAATTTTTGTCTATAGGCATAAAAATATAATTACATAGATATTTATACACAATGAAAATAAATCCGGTACTCTAGAAAAAAATAAATAAAAAAATTAGAGTGTTTCTACAGTGTCAAAATTCTCAAGAAAAATAAATTCCAACCCATAGCATCAGAGTTGAACAGCAAAACGTCAAAAATTCTATTACTACTTTGAAACAATTATTGAGAAAAAAGTTTTGTGACAAATCTGTAACATAAATCATAAAGTTTTTAAATCTCAAATATCACTTCATTCTGTAAAAAGTTCTTCGATTCGATCATGGTCTAAATCTAAAAGCATCACTAACTTTTGCACAGTCGAAGAAAATCGCATAGTTTAAACTGGAAGACATATCTGATGTAATACAAAATGTGACAGCTGTAAATAACAGTTTTCGGTAAGATGAAGTGCATATAGAACCAGGAATATTGCATGGTGGAGAAAAATCAATGCACTTGAGCAATTCGAATTGAGTATTTTAGAATTTATAGAAAAAAATGTTATAAAAACTACAATATTTTTATTAAGCTTGTGAGATGTCTTTATCAATCAACTATAAAAGTTAAATTGATTAAGAATGGAATCGCTGTGAAATGGTAATCAATAAATCATATTAGTGTCCAAATAATATTTAGATATAATTTACAACTGCCTTTAGTGGATATCTAACAATTATAATAAGAGAATAATTAAATGATTACCAGTATTACTATAATTAAAAACAATTGTTTCAATGAAAAAATAAAATTCTGTAATAAAATTAAAAATAGCTATAAAATTACTTGGACTCTGCAGCGCTCAACTTAGTATGTTCCTTTTGGAAGTCTTTTTAGAGACTTTCATTTACAGATTAAATTAACACTTAGTTTGGACCAATTGATTTAAAGTTTTAATAATTATTATTTATCTTTTATTACATCGATAATTCATCATTTCAGCTACACTATACTTAAAGATGTTAGAAAAAACTCATATATGATCTCTTTGAATGCAGCTAATATTTCAAAATATTGCTTGCTTGAGGTTTGTAGCATAAAATCCATTTTATCTAAGAAACCAATATTGCTTCTGTGAAACGATTTTCAATAGTTACAGGGATAAGAAAAATCATGAAAATATTTATAATTAATATAAAAAATATTTTACATGCGTTTTACAAGCGAAAATATTATAAATGCAAAATTATTTATAAATGAGACATGAAAACATAATATAAGACAAGATTTGTTTAGTTTCCCAATTTCATTGCCATTGTTTGTATATCTGGGCTTTTGTAACATCCTCCTTTGTTTGGCTAGTTTATCAATTATTTTATTATTTTGTATTCCACTATGTTATATGATCCATTGGAGTTTACCATGAACTCTTTATAAGTATTAGTATCGACTTTCAAAGTAAAAATTAAGATTTTCAGCTAGGATTTAGAATCATTATTGTCACATTTTATGATATCGCAAATAACAACACTTCTTTGTAATTACGTGTATTTTTTAGAAAGCAACCTAATGGTTGTCTTATTTATTTCTGATTTATATTTTAGTAGTATTTTTAGTGGAAATATATTTAGTACAATCCATACATAATATTTAAAGGCAAATTAAATGCCAAACGCAAATCTACAATTCGCCCGTTGTATTAATAAAATTCCTGACAAATATGGCAAAACTTTAGTTTTTTTAGAAGGCTACCCAACGGTTGTCTTATTTATTTTTTATGTATATTTTATTAGTATTTTAGTGAAAATATATTTAGTACGAATATCGCTCGTTGTATTTTAAAACTCCTGCCAAACATGGCAAAACATTCCGTCCATTCATAATTCAATATTTCACAAGTGCGGAAGTTAGAACATCGCGTCTGCGGTTGATGTGTTGTCGTCCACGTTGCAATTCAAATGAGGAGTGAAATTGAGTTGCGTACAAGCGTGCCGTTATCTCGTTTCTGCCCCAACCCTGCCCAAACCTTGCCCATCCTGCCCCACGGTCGAGGTAGTGGGTTTGTTGGGTTGTAATGGGTTCATCAAGGAGCCCAGCGTTAGTTATATGGTCCGGTGCTAATTCGATTGCTACTGACACCGCACGAGACCCAACAGTAGGTACCTCTACATACTAGAATAGAAGTGAAGTGAATTTAAATAAATTGCATTAAAGGACTAAGAGGAAGTGTGAAAATATAAAATTTATTCTAAAGTTTTATGTTAAATGGTATATATATACATTTTTGTCAATGCACGGGACATCAGAATTCATTTTGGAGGCATGGATTCTTCAGCAAAGTATCTTATTTTGATCCCTATAATCCAAAAATCATATGTGCCCGAGTGACTTTCAAATCGACCCGCTCTAATATATATATATATATATATATATATATATTTATATATCAAAAATAGATCGAATGCAATCGTTAGATTGTCTTTTAAAAAACTAAGTAATTAAGGAGAAAAAACATTATCACAAAAGCTCATAGGATTTTTCAGTTCATGAAAAATCTGAAGAAAATTATTTATGATGATCTATATGCATGCATCATATAGATTGATTTTATTGAAGAACTCGACTGAATCTGAAATTTACTGTTCTACCATCGATAAAATAGATCTCGTCAATATTCTCCTAAATTTTTCATTAATATTAAACATTATAAATTTTAGTACTACAAGCACTAAAATTTTATCTATCTTGTCTTAAATTGCATTTTCATTAATGAGTTATGCAAGTAAATAAGATTTCTTTATATTTATTAAGCCATAATTCTGAAAGTTACTCGTTAAAATGAACTATTTGAATAACTACTACATAATATTTCTGACAATCATTACTTATTACTGCGCAATTCAATACGATCACAGTAAATACGTCAACGAAACGAAAATTTATAGACAACCATAAAAATCTATCAAAAATCAACTTAAACTTGATATCATTTTTCATCCTGCGACGGTGCTGACTATGGGCGTCCTGCGGAATGGGCGCCGCTACGATTAATCGCTACGGCCGCTACGGCCGCTACGGCATAGGGTCACGCAGGCCGGCATGGGGCGGTAAGCCGATTTAGCACGCTGACATTGTAATGTCCGATTAGAGGGTATAAGAGCTGCCTAGAATTGATACTATTTTCACACCGAAGATACATGCCTCGATGTATTGCTTCTAAACACTTACTAAATTATGGCACGAGAAATCTGAGAAACGTGTAAAATGGACATTGTGCACATGTATACAAAATAAAATATAAGATTAACTTGAGCAAATGAAGATTATTTGATTCAGTGTAGTGTTATAAATATCAAACTTAGAGTACATGCGTATAATAGACAAATTTAAGAGAGAATTAAATTTAGGAATAAAACAATTGAAAAATATTAGTGTTCGTGAAGATAACCTAAAAGGTTAAAAGATAGTCGGTTGACAATTAAAGGAAAGTTTATAGCATTATTACAAAGTTTATACAGAAACATAATAGTATTGATAAAATGACGTATAGCAAGAGATGATATGCTATTGTGTTGTGGTCTAAGCCACGTTCAGGGTAAATTTTGTGCGTTTTAAAATATAGATATTGTAGTAATTAACGTCTCAGTTCATTGATAATAGGACAGAAAGAATATAGACAATGATACACAGATATGTGAAAAGAAGAAGAATTAGTTAAATAAAAAATAAAATTAAAGTTAAATAAAATAATTTATTTAGATTAGAATAAATTATTTCTCAAGTAAGTAAACATCTGTAGCTCAAAGATTATCAATTATATTTTTATAATAGAGTAGAAACGAGATTATCGGTGAAACACACACATAGCATAAAAACGAAAACTTAGCAATTTAGCAATCAGACAGTTAAAAATGTATATAACGATATGTGTGTCTAATTATATATATATATATATATATTATATATATATATATATATATATATATCTTGATAGTTTTTTCGACGTTGAAACATATTTCAAAGTAACTAGCAGCCCATTCGTCGAAATAAAAAAGGTATAAAGTATAAAAACTTTTATTTATACGTTTCGACACAAGATGCGTGTCATCATTTAGCAACTACAACAATTTGAAAATTTTATTAACTAATATAAACAACAATAAAAATTAATTATAGCATAGAGAAACATTATACACACCACAGGACAAAAACACTCAACAAAAATTTATTTTAAAAATTAAACTTAATAACATATTAGAGAAAAATATATATATATATATATATATATATATATATATATATAAACTAGCAAACCCGACAAACTCCGTTTCGCCACCAGATGGTTTAGTGAGACAGATAAAGAAATTTTTTGTTTGTTTTATATTTGAAAAGGAAAAAATTGATTTTATTGCACAACAGTAATGAATTTATTTCGATTACAAAAATGAAGTGTTTTTTAGTTGAACTTCTCGAAGTAAATAAAAGTGAATCCGCAAATTATCCATTTCATTGAAGTGCACTTTGGTAAACCACATTTTTTGTTTTTTGGTCTGACGTTAACACAAACAAAGCGGATGGTTTTCCAAGTCGTGAGCAGGCAACGTGTAACAGCCTATGTGAAAAAAATGATCTTCTAAATAGCACGATGCCATCACCACTAATTTTCTTAGCTATAAACCTTGCGGAGCCCGAGACCTTTCCAACGAATGCAAAATTGTCGAAATCGGTTCGTGCGTTCTGGAGTTAAATCGTCAGGAAGGAAAACCCGACTTATTTTTATATATATGTAGATATATAAGCGATGTAAGCGATGTTTATAAAATTTATTACCTAAGTGATATAGTGAGTGATTTACATTACAATATTAATTAATGTTTAGTCAAAGAAAATTAAAAGCATTCATTGCATAGAGCATAACATTAAAACTGGTTTGAAGAAGTTATAAAATATAGTTCGATTGACCTCTGATTGCAAACCCATAGCTCTAACTACTAACCCATGAGCAAGCTCATAACTAAATTTTGATCCTAAAGTTTTGTAAGGGGTTTAATTTTTTCCCAATGGGTTGAAGTGCCCTCGAATGAACAATTTGCCAATTGCATTATCTCCATTCCTACAATGAAGGATGAGACTGCGTAATCTTTCTATTTCCTCGTTTCCTGGCAGACGACAAAACTAAACTGCGTTTGTTTGCCCCGGTAATTCTCCTTTGCGGGAATCGCCGGTAATTTCCTGTCGCGATGTCAAATGACCCTGGTTTCTCTTCCTGAACCAGTCCGGGGCATTAGATACGTTAAATTTGCTGAGATAGAAATGTATAATGCCCTATGATGATTTATAAAAATGAACATTCAGTTTAAAATCATTATTGATGAAAACAAACAAATACAAATATATAAAAAACAATTTACAGAACAACGATTTGAAATTTACCAACTGTTTTGTAAATTTACTGTCAGTCATATATGTCTGGCACAAGTGATTTTACAGAATGCCATAAAGTAATTTTAAAATAGGGTCATCTCAGTTGTAAGTGTGTGACCTGAAAAACAGTGTTAATCCTAGAATTTTGGCAAAATATACTTTGATACAAGTTTTCTTAATACATTTTTAACTAAATCACCTGATGAAGTTACCATTATACATAGTGATTCATTTTTTCGATTTCATTTTAGTAGAATATCGACGTTTTAATTATTTACTATTTTTTGTACAAGCTTGCATATCATTTGTTCTATCGCCGATGTGCATTCGCATATATTTATTTTAGATTACAGAGTCCTTTTTATAAAGAGATTTCAAGGTTTTGTTGGTATATGTAAGCATTGTTAAACCCAAAGGGATAATAATACTAAATCCCCATGAATAAACTCGTTAGTTGGGCGTACGACCGCATTTTTTGGCTTTTCTAACAAATCAACGCCTTCTCAAGAGCCGCAACACATTATCCTAGTAAATATTAAATAACTTAGCTTGGAAGAATTTTGCTGAAATAAGTATACGAACAAATTGAATAAAAATTACCTCGTGATGTAAATTTTGAAAAAGAGTAATATAATCCAGTCGTGAATGTTTTTGCTTTAATTATTTGGTAAAATATGTGAAGTTAAATTAACAAACAAAACTTTGAGTTTTGATTTACGTAATTTAAAATCAAATTTATTATTTTTAGATTTTTTTACAAAAAAGGATAAATTCATTACTTTGCTCGTTCCTAAGCAACTTTTTCCACCTCTATCTTTGAAGAATTTCCAAGATCCCATATAAAAGTACAATAAAACACGAGTATTATTTTTAGGAAAAAACTGCTCGCTCGTATAAATTAGACCTTTGAGACCAAATCCAGCTTATGAGTCCGGTAATGTACTGCGTGTCCTTTTATGTTCTTAAAGAGAATTCTTCTCATTGGGCTTATGCGGGTTCAGCAAATTAGCTTATATATCAGGTCAGGTAAACGTCAGGCTTGGAAAATAAATGACGAAATTTATGTAATATAGAAAATGTATTTAATATATCAATATAAAAATTACATAAAACGATCTCTCAAATATCTCTCAACAATCAGTTTATGTTGCCAATAAGTTCCGAATTAAACCTGCTTTTGATGAGAGTTGAAAATACTTTGTAATAGTGATCAATCATCATTGCAATGATTAAATGTAGAACAATCAAAACCAAATCTAGTGAAAGAGCCTCTACATGTTAAATTCCGCTATATAAACTCATTCTCTAATAATGGTCAAATTTAATTAAACCCAAAATCGGATTCGAATACATAAAACCACGTGATAGTAAATCTATTTTAAGTCCTTTAAATGTTGAAACTGGAATTTACAACATAAGCAAATGAATAATAGATACATTAAAAATAAGAGGCAAAGCTATTTATAAAGGATATATGAATAAAAATAGTAGTAAATTTTAATAGAAATAAATGATATATAAAATCAGCAGATATTTACAAGTTGAATCACATTAAATTGTCCAAGTTGACATAATAAGAAATAATATTTCAAAAATCCTCGAAACTTTACGAAGAAACGCGCTTTAAGTCAATAAGTATTATATACAAATCGCTCACGATGCCTTTTTCTATCGTATCAGAGAAAAACTTTTCGATCTTGAAATGAAAACGCAAAAAGTTGTGTTATTGAATTTTTTGGATTCATTCATTTGGTTTTCGTTTCATTTGCTTCATATCAAAAGTGCCTACACAGGTTCTATTCATGTCTTTATTAAAAATCTGAATGGCTGAAATTTAATTTGATATGATGCACAGAGAAATAAGAATTGGCCGACTTTTATATTTATTAAATATAAGTATACAGGAATTATATATATATATATATATATATAAAAGAAGTATAAAATCTCTGATCGATTTTAATACCAACTCCGCAATGTAGCCAAATCGGTTAAATTTCTGGTGTTTTGTGTTATCATTGAACAACTTGAACTGACCAGATAGTCAGTTTAAATTCAATTACTAAAATATATATGCAAAATATTAATTTTATACAGAATTTGTCAGTTTTTGATTCCTGTATTATGAGTAAATAATACCTTGTCGTAATATTTAAATTGACGAGTCACGCGACGCTCGAAAAATATAAATATTTCATTGATTCAAACGTCAAACATGAACTCAGTGGGTTTTCAGAATGGAAATAATGTTGTCTAATGCATTTTTCATGCAGCATTTGTGGATATGACAGTAAACACTTGTATTTTGTCCTGTAGCATGATGGATTATTTTTGTTTACAAACACACTCATATACAAACACGACTAGGAATATGAACTTTTAGTCAAACTTAGACTTTTGTCCTTTAGATTGATCCATTATTAACATCCCGTAGGGTAAGTTATAGTCCAAAAATCGAAATTGAAAATTTGTACATTTCTTCGCGGTTTGAAGGTTTCTGAACATTTTGGCATACCTCAGAAAAAATGGATGTGTGTGTATGTATGTATGTATGGATACAATTTTACAAAACAGAAATGTCATGGTAATGTACATTACCCAACAAAATATCTGTTCGATTGGAATACAAACATATATAAATCACTTATGGATTATATATAAATGTATATTGCATTTCACCATATAAAAAGTTTCCATACCCCATCCACTTTAAAAACACGTTAGGCAAGATCTTTCAAATTCCAATCACGTTTTTCGCAATGAATGAATTTAAAAAAACTTCAATTTTCATCACTATCAACTTCCGATCTGTTACATCCCCGAAAGCTCGAAAAAATTGCCGCTGTCATATGTGCTCGTGTGTGTATTATTATTTTCAATATTTTTCGATTTTTTTTTGGATTGCATCCACAGAATATTAATGCTGCCAGGTTTTTGCCGCAGGAGACGAACGAGCTGACAGGGCAATCGATTATGTGTCTGATATCGAGAGGTCTGCAGAGCAGCGGATCATGTTAGATTACATTGTTCGACATTGATTGCTTTCGGAAAGTTCCTCCTACGCAATATTTTTGGGATAAATATTACATGTTTTTTCACACCAAATGTACTAAACATAGTTGAGAGGATTAATATATTTAGTTCGAATTCTTCTATTTTCAAATTTACAACTCGTAACTATAAGGTTGTTGACATACTGTTGATATAGTTAACAAAACGAATTGTAACGATTGTGACCTATGCTATATTGGGTAAAGTACTTAATATTTATGAAACAACACAATAACACGTTTCAATGTTTCAGGTTCGAAAACCAAGGTTTCTGAATATATTTCTTCTTCAACCACACTTTTAATACTGATAACCAGACCATTCTTCATGGAGCGCAAAAATGCTGATCATTCTAACAGTAAATCCTGAAGTGCCTACGCCTGATAATTGCAAGGTAGAAATTGAAATTGGCTTGGAAAGTTCCTATTATACAATATTTTGTGAATAATTTGACTTTTCTTCCACTCCAATTATACCAAATATAGATTATGAAGTAGTATTGATTTAACCATGATAATGATTTAACCATCAACTAATTTTAAATTAATTTTTCAATTTACAATTTTTTCAAACTTATGACATGTAAATAGGTCAACCAATTTGAAATCTTTGCTATGAAATGATTGATTTTTATTGTCCAAAAATATATCATAAAAAGTATCATACTCAAAATCGGAATTCTACATCCATGATTTGTTTTCAATGAATTATTTGAAACATCAAATGATTTTTATTTGTACAACGCCAAGCTAAAAATGTACGGATGTGGTCATAACCGATAGCGGTTGTTTGTATCGAAATTACAAACCGTAGCTCCTAGTATTATTTGTTCTGGATTCTCATATATATTGAACGTTTTGTGTAAAGTTTATCGATTGAGTATTTCAAGGCAACAATGTATGTGTAAAGTTTGTTTTGCAGGTATTTTGTTTGTTGAAGAAAATAAATTTTTGTAACAATAACGGAATGATAAATGATAAAAATCATTTTGCAGAAAACATAAGCACTAGAGTAACATGCATTAACTTCCACTATAAAAACCTAGTATCTTTGTTGAAATGACTGCGTACAAATTAGCAATTATGTTTTACCAGTATCTTTAATTAAAACGTTTTGCAGGCGCAAAATCCTGAAATTGATGGAACAGTCGTGCCAACATTGTCGCACGAGTTAACTGGAAAATTACGCATAGCAACGCCAGTGGATTCATATACAATGTATGACAGAGTAAAAAATTTATATGTTTTTTCCAGTAACAAACGTATTGCACAAGCTCGGCACCATAGATGCACTGAGCGTGAATAGTTCAAAGTGTCAAACAACAGATGTGCAAAAAATTATACCTACATATATAACACATATATATATATATATATATATATATATATATATATATCAATTTATATTCGGATCTATATGTAGTACTTCTGCGCTTTCCAAAATGCGGCATATCTATGTATAAAGGAGTGAAATTCACCTCCGGTGTGTATGACGGAACCGGATTCCTTTGAAATCTAATTCCGGGTTCGTTGATGCAATACCCGGAAACGACCCGAATCGAGACACATTCACATACACTTCTGCAAAAGTTTACACACATATCTCTACTCTGTCACATCTAAAGTTGTAGTTATACACTGCTGAAGATCAAACTTACGATACTATTTCCTTTTTATACGATTGAAGAAATTAAATCTTATTTAAAATCATTCATAGGTTTGCAGTATCCTAGCACTGAATTTGTTGCAATAGAATATATTTCACCAATAATACTATATAAAACATATATAACTGTTTATGATTAATTTGAAAAGCAGAATATATTCGATAGATGGACTAAGCCATTACCTTGTAATAAATAATTTAAATATTTATTATATTTTACGATAAAACATGGATATTTACTAAGATTAAAACATATTTTACCTTCTATTATAACACATTCTAAGAAAAAACGATAGATATTTTTATATAAATGTGTCTAACTTATAAATCCGGTGGAGACGCCTTGTACATTTCACACAGTAGAATGAACACGGGAAGCATAACACTGAAAGCGTCCGACTCTTATTCGACTATTATTGAATTTATGAAACATATAATATAGGACAACATATCTTTTACCCTATATTTCTTTTACTACTTAACATTTTAACACAAATTTGTGTTGACATTTATCTCCAACCTTTAAATGTTCTCACACTATAAATCTTATGTATGAAAGCTCTTATGTTACAATTTAGTCATGATATTTTAGTTAATATTTTAATATTTACTATTAGTATTAGTTTTAGTCGATAAGTTAGCTTATATAAAAGTAGTAATGACTTTAAAACCTAATAAAAATATTTCAAAAAATCTCTAAATGATGTAAGACGATCCAAATTAAAATATTGGTATATGAAATTGTTGCAACCAGTTTGATACAGAACAAGTATATAAATGAATACATTCACATCTATCCCATGATTTTATCATGGTTAATCATTAAAAGAGTGATATATGTTGATTTAATATCCATAAATACAACACAATGATTTAAAGTTGCAAATCCATAAAACATGTTGCAATTGCAAGATAGAGTAAAAATGAATCGTCAAGGAAATAAAAAATAAAACATCGACCAGACGAAGAACAATCCACTTGAGTATTTTCACTTTATATATAGATATAGATATATATACCTATACATACATACATACATATATATATATATATATATATATATATATAAGAAATTCATTCTAGGGAAGAGATATCGCACAAATTGCGCTAATGATGATCATCACGCGAAGATTTCATCGCGACGTTAGTATTTATGTTTAATTTCCGTTAGTGAAAGTTTATAGAAACAGTCGATATGGTGCTGTAAGAAATTTATACTATATATCAATGTCAGTAACGATATTAATTTTAATTTCACCCAAACATTTATACAGCTAGACTTATGAAAATAAAATGGAAAATGCTATAGAATATAATATAAATTCACCAGACTAAAAACAAATTTCTAGAAGCTTTAATAATTTTTGTCCAATATTGATCCTTTACATGAAGCCAAGTCTATTCAAACATTTCATGTCGAATACGACGATTGCACATGTGTATATATTTGTCTCGTTGCATAATATTGTGAAATCAATGCTGACTGAATCAACACCGCAATTGCCTGGCTTCGTGCTCGTATGTTTATGCAACGCTTATCGAATTATACGACAAACTGGTGTACTTTGTGATATGCATTCCAAGGAGAAACCTCTTCGCCGGGGTCATAGATAACTTATACAAAATTGTTGTAAAATGTAGCATTATGTAAAATATTTGTTCATAAGAGACATTATTTTTGAAAATGAATAAAAGGATAATTTGGAATAAAAAAAAGTGCGCGTAAGGATCACACGCTAATGTAATTAAAGTCATACTTCAAATATGATTTGGTCGGTTTGTCATTGTAATTAGCATTTAGAAATAAACATTCATTAGAGAAATGAAGTATTTGCTGATTAATAAACTCTTTAATAATTGTTCATACAGTGGATTATATTAAACAACGCCTAAAAAATATTGTTTTTGCAACAACTCTCATCATGTAATTGTGTTTGAAGAACTTCATGAAATTAAAATTAACATACATTCATTGATTGCTTGTAATTTTTTTTTTACTTTTTTGCTGGTGATTTAATTTCATTCTTTGAGCAGCTGTAATAACTGCCTCGCCTAAACATATTTTCCATTTTAGTAACTTCAAAGATTTATAGAAACCACGAATAATATAAAAATAATTTCTAATCAATAAACTTACTAATCATTAATCTTACTAATCAATATTATCAAGGAATATTGGCACTCGACTCTTATCTGCCGTAACGCATTTCCGTTTGGATTTGTATAGATATCTGTTTTGTGATATGAAATATAACACAAAAAAAGATTTTACATTAAGTGTAAATGGTACATATAATGGTTCAAAAGTTCATGTCTTCTATTCGTTCACTTCAAGAAGTAATAGAACTTCTTACCCATTTCTCCGGCATAAATAAGATTAATTGCTCAGTGTCTTTGGAACTAGCGCTATCAGTGCCGCGAAATCATCCAAGAAATGCGAAATAAATATGAAATGACAGCAAAATGAAGCAAAAAATATAAAGAGAATAAATATCGCCATCGCTGAGCAAAGTTTTTTACATCAATTATCTGATTGGAGACGAAAAATAGACGAGAGATGTAATATTTGTAAGAGGAAAGAAATATAAGAACATAGTTTCCTGTGCTAGACGTTCCACATTTTTTGCATACAAAGATGATGATATTTATATCTTGATGATGTATATATTTTGATGAAAAACTATATAAAATTTTATAGTCTCATGGACAAAATCATAAAAATTTATTCAAATTTTTACTACTAACAAACACTTAATTTTCATTATGCTAATTCTCAATCAAAATTATAAAATTATCTCTATTATTGCAATTCCCCAGCTCTTTAACTAATTGCGAGAAGGTTCAACAAACTCTATTGGTAAAGTTTGCTTTACTAGTTATCTCAGATAATTAAAATATAATTACATAAAGAGTTATTTAACAGTAGTGAGCTGTATAAACTGAAAATAAAACTTTTTCATACTGATTTTTTATTCTTCTAAAGTTTATAGCGAGAAGCTTTTTGTTTCCTTCTTATAGAGAAACTTAGTAAGTTAATGGAAATGTGTATAAAGTCATTATCGTTTGAAAACTGTATTAAAAACAATATCGTTAAATTTATAAAAATACGAATTCAAAAGTTTAATTAGGAAGGGAAATATATTTAAAAAAAACAATCTAACAGTACAACTATTTATTTTAGAAACATTAATAAAGCTGACTTGAAACTTTGGATCCCTTTAAAACCCTTGAAAGTCTTTAAATGGTTAATTTTATTTAAAATTAATTTTTATATCTTAAAATATAAAAAATATGGGTAATTATTTAGTATTACACATATACACACTAAAGTTGTATAAATGTAAATATAAAAGTATAGATAATTTTTTGTGTTTTATATTTACATTGAACACAATAAATAACATCTGAATTAAAAATATTTCAATTAAAGTTGTTTCGAATTTTAAGGATAAACAAATAAAAAAATGTCGGTTTTACATATTTCTCATTCTATACAAGATATATTGTTCGATCTATCTATCACTAAGAGCTTTCCTTGAAAGCTAAACGTGGAATTCTCCTCAATTCCAAATGGTATGCCAATATTTTATGATATCAAGAAACATAAAATTTACGCCTCATTTGAGAACGACACTTCTGATACATGACACATTGACGATCCATCGTAAACATTGTCTATGATGAATATAAAAGCTATATATCATAAGAGAAATATTTTATGGTGACTTGTTATTAATAAGAAATATAGTTTAGAAATGGTTTCATTCAAATATATCAAAAAGCTCCATAGATGCTACTTGCATTCTACTTAAGGGACTACAAAATGCACGAACATTTAATTGTGTCACCACATCCAAAAATTATGAATCCTACAAATATAGATGCCACTTCCATCCTACTTAACAGACTACAAAATGCACCAAAATTTAATTGTGTCACCACATCCAAAAATATGAATCTAGATTGGCCCATACTTAGTACCTAATTTACACCAAAGATTTTCTTGTTATTACTTCAACGGATCAAGAAGTGCCCTTAAGATTTCTCTCCATATATGCACAATATATTACTGTAATACAAAAACGTCCAACATCTGAAAGGAGTCTAATCCTTAAACGTTTGCCCATCAGTCATCTGAGACTTGTGCAAAAGCGTTTTGTGTGGCAATGTGTTGAAGAATGAGAATTTCTGTTTATTTAGGGCGATAAGAGGCAAGGTCGTTTCGGGATCTGCTCTAAGGACGACTTGATTAAACGGCTCCTTTTAGCAGGAGGGCTAATGACCCAAGGGTAAATGATACTTATTCTTATATGAGAAATTGAAAATAAAATGGTGTATAGTGAGATTCAATATTTACCGCTACGATTATGTATTCATATTAGTTGAATATTTTGCAATGGTATTTCTTTGTCACTGTGATTATAAAATTATTGTCATGTCTTCGATCTGGAGAAATGATTATTTTGGAGTTTTAGTTCACAAATAAAGTACTTCAAAGTGATGATATTTCTTAACTACGTGTGTTATTTAGAATGCAACCCATAGATCCCCTATCTATATTTCATATACTTTTATTTTCAGAATTTCTCTTTAATACTGATAATATATTTTCAATGTGATGTAGTAATACCGAAGAATGGCTAATTCACTTGGAAACATAGTTAGCTCTGCATTTATCATATTATCATAACAACTGTTTATGAGAATTAGTAATATTTTTTGCGTTTACTGCAAAAACAAAGAATTATATGTCAAGATTATAAAATATTTAATATAAAGATGAATGAGAAAAAAATGATTATAACGATATTAATGCCAACATTAAATTCTAATTCTGAAAGTTTTATTTGTACATATAACAAAAATGTAGCTTCTAGAAATTCAATATGCATACTAAAATTCAGGTAACCATGATTTTCTCTTTTATATATTTTTTAGATGGAGCACTAAATTTGTAAGTGAAACGAATTTCTTTTTTAACAAAATTTCAGTTCTATTCTAATATCATGAAGAGAATCATTAATCATCATAGAGTAATTTTTTAGAATGAATTTTGATCCAAATTAGAAACTCAAATTAGGAACATATATGCAAATTTCCACAAATTTAAATATATATCTCCTATATTACTCGAATAATACTCTTAACTAGTGGGGTGTATGCCATCGTACCTTAAGGTAAATTACTGGAACTTCCCGTACCGTAACAAAATGTTCGACGAATGATGAATGTTTTCAAATATATAATTATAAATATTGTAAAATTGTCCAATATTTATAACAATTATATAAACTGAATTGCAAAATTCAAATTATTTGTTTAAAGTATATTAGAACGCTAGTCAGAATTATAAATAAAATTTGTTATTTTGTTAAAACAAGCAGAAAGTTTTTTGAATCATTTAAATCGGACGCTTAGTTCTCTCAAAAACTGCAATTTTTTGCACATTTTCGCCTTCGCCAAAAACTAATAACCACTTCTCCCAATCATTGCTAATTGTAATTACTCGATTTCTATTTTCTGCACTCTTTGCTCTTTATCTCCGTAACTGCTGGACCTGCCTTTGCCAAAAACTAATCAGCACATCTACTCATCAATAGGAATCGAATGTTATTTGAACCATTCAAATCGGTTGATCCGTTTGATCAAAAAAAAAATGCGGACGAGAAATGCAAAAATTTTCAAACATACAACTTACACTCGATTTCATCTGGCAATCATAAACAACTTAAAAAAAGTGTGTTTCTAAGCACGATCGTCAAATAAAAAGTGTGCGGCAACGTGTTAAATTTAAATCTAACAAATTATAATTCATCCAAATATTTTAAACTACCAAGAATAATTATAACCCCAAAAACATCTATAACTTATTAGTACATAGGCCACCCAACTACGTCTTGTGGCAACTTATTTCTCTCTCTTAGCACCGGTTCGGCAGCCCCATGGCCCGGACAGAAAGGGGCTTATTGTTTAACAAGATGTACTGCAGGCGATGACAACACATTAATTACGCGCGGACCACAAGGATTGAGGACCTAAGCCGCTAGTCGATAGTTCGAGCAGCCGGCGCTCCTTAGAGGACTCTTAGGAGGAAATTTCTTGGGATGGACAAACAGGAATGTTCTTATGATAATATGTATAGTAATTTTTTATCATGAAGAGACGTTTGTGTTTAAACATTGCATAAACACATACACGCACATTCGGGTGGTCCTTAATATAGACATTCTCGAATTTCCTTGCTCCCAAGGGCTCAATTGGTTCCAAATTGATAAAAAAACAATTTTTTGAAAATTTTAGCTCTTAATATTGTCTTTTAGATAGAGCGCAATTCAATCAAAGTTTTGTATGGAAATAACATGACAAGTTTTTCAAAAATTTAGCAGAGCGTCGAATTTTCAATAAAAAATGTCACAAATTTTCACTTTTAATTTATTTGTCGCTAAGTTATACCGCAATTTTTTTTTTTAATTTTCAAAATTTTTCCATGCTATTTCCATACGAAGTTTGTTTGAATTGCGCACTATCTAAAAGTTGATATTAAGAGCTAAAACTTTCAGAGATTATTTTCTATCAATTTGGAACCATTTGAGCCCTTGGAAGCAAGGAAATTTGAAAATGTCCATATTAAGGACCACCCTAATGCACACACACATAAATCTTTCAAAAAAGTACCTATAGATAGGGTGACCATACGCTCCGGTTTGGCCGGGCCAGTCCCGGATTTTCACCTTTTGTCTCGGGTCTTTTTAAAAGCAATATTTGTCTCGGATTTAGATCTGTTGTCCCAAATTGTCCCAATTTTTCAAAAATTATTAGGTGAATTTACAAAAATTATGAAAACAAATAAGCAATTACTATTTTTTTTAATTATTTACGAGAAAATTTGTATAGAATTTTATACAAGGCTAATAAAGGAAAAAACACATAGATCAAAAATGCATGGATATAATATAAAAATTTTATAATAGATAAAAACGTAATACATATAATCAAATTACAAAGTTCTCAATAAAAATCCGCAATTAAAAAAATTGATTTATATGAAAAACAGTTTTTTAATGTATTCTTAAATAGCATTTCTCATTTTGAAGTCCCCCACTTCCCATTAGCAAAACTAAAAATTGATGTCCCAATTTTGACTTAAAAAATATAATTAAACATAATATATCCAGCATCCTACATTTACATGAAGGCCATTAGATTAATTTTATAAATCTAAAATAATTTAAAATAAATAAACAACTTTACTTTCAAAATTTAGCTACGCTGGTCAACAATTATAAAAAAATGTTTATTTTCAATTATTATAATCAAACACATTTACATTTTATAATTAATTATCCCTCGGATTAAAAGTACAACTAAAAACATATTTCTTCCAGACCTTTCTAAGCCCTGTATAAGACGTTCTTTTTAAAGATGAGCAATTTGTCAGAGGACTTCCGAAATAATTTTGTTTGAGAATTTAAATTTTGTAGGACATGTCCGACTTAAAAAAATAGCTTTGTTTTAAATATTTTAGGATTAACATAATTATGCAAAGGGCATTTCGAGAGCACTAATTAAATGAAAGCAAACAACGGGGAGATAATGAAAGTTTTTGGACGTGAAAAAAATGAAGAAAAAATTAGATTCACATTTTTAATTTAATTATGAAAATAATGTATTAAATTGTGCATGTATATTGATAATTAGCACTAAATTTCATAGAATAAGTTAACTTAATATATCCTAAGGTTACGGAAATATGTCTGAATGTTTCGAGTTTCTAGAACTATAATTGTATTTCTCTACTTCAGAACTTGTTATATAAATTTAGCAAACTTTGGCGTTATTACCTCTATCAAATTATTGCGGAATTAAACTATTACTAATGATAATTCTTGCTATTAATTTATATATGAAAAAAAGCTCTCTAGTAATTCTAAAGCATGAATATATAACATTTTGTTGGTAAATTTTTGTATATATATATATGTATATTAAATTGTAAAGAATGTACTTAGATTGTAAAAACATTTAAATAGAACATGGGAAACCATAAAAATACTCTATCATTATTTGTGTATAAATCATATCTCTATCTGGAGAAACAAATATCATAGTAGAACATCTATGAAATGTATTACTGAATATCTTAGAGAGAATACTATTCGAAAAGAATATATTATCCTTGACATCATATTGCTCCACAATGTACATTACGTGAACGTATTAATATCTGGATCATATTATTCTGTAATAACATATAATAGAGTACGACATTGAATTATCTTTAGAAGTACTATAACTGAATGGTAATTGTGCTCTGTATATTTCTGAAAATACCTACACCTACAACATTTTTATATGTATATACAAATATGTATATTCCATAGTTTGCTATTTCGATGGCGCCAAGCCAAAAATCTTTCTATATACGGAAGTCCAATTTATGAAGATTACTTTACATATACCCGTGCTCAGAAAGAGGTACGAAAAGTTGCATTATTCGAATTATTACTGGTACTTTATATATTAAGATGGTAGAAACTTGTATATAACACGTAATCGTATTAGTTGGATCGTAGATCATAGTAAAAAAACATACTCTTGGAGATTGTTCATTTAAAATACGCGTTCATACCGAAACATATACTTTTGTCACAAATCTAACGTCTTAGGAATCTGTTTCATCAAATTAATTGGTAAAAGAAGCTAAAATAATTCCCAAAATCATAAACAATTTGGAACTATTTTAATACATGCAAACATCAAATCACATTTTTTCTCCATGATCCATAATTATCAAGAATTTTTTTAAAAGACGTTTTGCAGAAGGTTGCTATATTTAGCTATAAACACAATGAAAATGCATAGTTTATTTAGGTCAAATATAGTATACTTTCTTTTTTATATTTATCAGCAAAATTGTTTTATATTTAATTTAGTGATGAGTTAGTAAATAATTTTCCTAGTATTAATGAATACTATTTATTTTATTTTGAAGTGGATGATTCTAGATCGAATTAATTTGCTCATACGGAATAGTATAAAGATATTAATTATAATACTAATTTATGTTTTATGTTCATAATGAACAGCAAATTTTGAATTTTATTTGCTAATGGTACAGTAGAAATTAATCCACTTATTACTAAAAATTTTATCCTATCATTTTTGGATTGTTGACTGATTTGAAACAAGGAATTTTTAATTAAGACATACGAACAGGTATGTTCTAAATTAATTGATATGATACTATTGATCAATTTTGTAAATATGTCTGAACTGGGACTATTCGAGTAGCATTTAGGAATTCTACAATTGGATTTATAGGTACCTGACAGACTTTGTTCGAATACATACCATCGATTTATAAAGCTTTTCGATTTATTGATGCAATTGTTTCTCTACAAGAAGTATTTGTTTTATCGATAGAGCAAAAAATAGCACAAAATATATATTAAATTCTAATAAAATGAGGTCATAGGCTAATATGATAAAATATTTAGTAAATTTTAATTGCACCAAGAAAGTCAAACCTCCATATTTTTTTATTACGTCCTGACTTTTTGCATTTCTGGCATTCCGCAATCGTTTAACTCGATGTGTCCAAATCATTTGAAATATGCGAAAATGTAACTGAATATTTTCGAGTTATATATCTATGCGTTTCATATGAATAATTCAAGCGAAGTAAAAATAGTACGTAGTCGTTCGTTCTCAAGGAGAGATATTTGCGACCTCTTTACATCATTGCATTTTATACTCTTCGTCTAGGACATAAAAAGGATATGCCAACGATATTTGCCCACTTTTTATTTTTCTGCAGAAAAGCGAACGCATTCTGTTCTAGTAGTAGGAACATTCTGAGTGCGTTTTAATGTAGGATAAAACTGGAAGAGTAATGTAGTTATTTGTGTTTGATTCGATCATAGGAATGAAACTATTATTGAATTTTCTGAAAAAATTCCTTTGAAACATAGTAATAAGAAGACTTGATAGTAAAATCATATAACCAAACTTTTGCTAATAACACTATAACTAAAAATTTACTCATAGTGTTATTAGCAAATTTAGTGAAAGATAAATATTTGCATAAGGACATCGATTTTTAGATGATGTATATCTACTCTGGATATAGGTATATATATATATATATATATATATATATATAGATGCTACACTGTGCTTGTATACATATAAAAGGATCCTGATATCGAGCTTTCCTTAATTAAACCCTTGAGTGAGAACGGTCAAGTATTATCAAAGCTCCACCGTTATATCGTTTCTAGGATAATATGAGCTTTTGGTACACTTGAATAGTCTACGAATGGATATGTTATAGTTCAATATCGGCTATTCATATTATCAATAGAATAGTCTATTGTACTTAAACCTATCGGAATTTTTAAATGATAATTAAAGGATTTAAAAACTTTGGTTATATATACATTATTCATCCTACAGTGTTTTTGATGCTTATTATTGCAAATATTTATTCATACTGAAAGAAATATATTGGGTACATCAAACGCCTTACGAATCTACTTTCACAAATTAATTGCTTTGATTGTAAATCGATATACATTGGTCGAAAAAACAAAATATAATTGCTTGTCATTCGTTGTTTAATATATGAGGAAAATTAGGTTGAGCAATTCATTAACGAGTTGGTAAATAATTCTCCTAGCATTCATTATGATAATTTTATATATAAGCAATATATTTGCCATAGGGCAACAAAATTTACAAATAAAAAAAAAAGGATCAGGGAATTACATATTCAGTAATTATTAAATCAAATAATTCAGAACAATAATAAACATCTAAAATAACTACTTAAGTATCAATGAACCACCGATATTAATAATTTAAACTTTTTTTAAATTATCTCATCATTGATCTATCCAAAACGGTAATTCTCTTCCATATCGGTTTCAATAATAATTCCAAAGAATGTGAATCACCTCCGAGCTGCGAACGAGCGTTCAGTTTCAATAACGTAATAATTTTCCCGATGAAAATATTACAAAAATTTTCTAAATTAAAATAGTTCATCAATCTATATATCTCTTGGATTTCCCACCTACACGTCGATATTTCACATACAGGTATAAGAATTTATTACGGTGCATTCTCGTTCGCCTGGCCGCGCAGATAATTTATCGAATTCCGAAACTCAGGCCATGTAATCGATTCTTTTTAAATAACATTCCACTGAAACTACCTCAAGTATGATATATCTTTGGCGTTTATTAGACGCACCAGGGCTGATCTACGACCGGCCCATTTTTGATATCACCTCACACATCTCCATAAAACACAATAGAATAATATGAAAGCTGGTGAGAAAAATTCCAAGAAGGAAAAAAAGAACGTTTTCTATATGTTTATAATAAATACTTAATTTATTTTCTACCCCTCCTCCTTGCAGAAATTTTAATATTTGTATAAGTTCAGTAATATTGTTTATGATTCTCTAGAAATTGTTTAGAAATACTTTATTTAGCAAAACAACGATTGCCGGGCCAGCTAGTATATATATATATATGTATATATATTTATACTATCTCTACCCGATCACTCATTACTGCGTTAAATGAAAATCTAAACAAACATGTGATTTCGGTTATTAAGAAGAAATAGAATGCATCAACGAGTAAAACATCCCATATTCAGCATCGCGGTGTAGAAGTCTTTATGCATATCAGTATTTTTCTCACTAAATAGCAAAAAAACTTCTAATTCATTAAATTTTTTATTAAATTTATACCTCCCGAATCCCAGTCTATTATCTTGAACTAAATATTTCCTATCCTGATTTTCTGCCAATACTATAGCATATACTCGTTAAGAATCGCGTGGTTAGAAAATTAACGACCTTTATTTTATGATAAATTAGTTTAATATAAATTTCAGGGAATGAATATATCTATCTTACATACAAGGCGAGGCCGTAAAAGACGTCTTATACGGAAAAGCGGTTCAAAGTTCGTGTATAAAATTTTTGATGGATTTAATACCGGCCAAAAGTTCATGAAACGTTATTAATTCTCATACTGAACATAATATAATAGAAAGGTAAAGATACAATGCGGGTAATAAATTAGATCTATGGATTTCTTATGGGTTTGTTAATGTATTTTATGAGATAAATGGCAGTAAATTGATATTTTTTAAAATACTGATATAAAATAAAACTTATAAATATTGCACGTTGACGCACTTGTAACACAATAGAACAAAAAAAATGTCAACATAAAAAAAATGTTTTTGTGTTTGGTTTTCTATCTAAATTTTGGATTTGAAATGTGAGACCAGAAGAAACGTCTAGACAGATCTTTACCCAAAATTCAGCTCAAACCCCAAAACTTAGATATAATTTTCTCAGCATTACGTTTAAATTTTAGTTCAATTTAAAATTTATTGTAATAATAAGGAAACAATTAATTAATTGACAAAATTAATTAAAATAATGTTACAGAACAAAAATTATATTTATTAGAATTATTAAATAATATTATACACTGGGATAATTAAATAAAATGTGATGATACAATTAAAGTATTTGTTAAAACCGTAAATAATTATTTAATATTAAAATTAATTTTAAATTATTCCGTGATATTATCTGGCGTAGTTTCATTGTCTTCATCAAAATGAAAAAATTCACCAGCCGCACCATGACTATTATCAATGGAGGCCGTAGCCCATTCGTTGGGGTCAGTTTCAACAAACCATTCAGTTTCGTAGTAAATCATTTCAGTATAAACCAGCAGAGAAGCAATAAATATTTTCAATTGTTCGATTCCGTCTTCGGATTTTAAATAGTCTCCTACAGTTTTCAAGCCGAATTGCAAAAATGCATCTCCGAAGATGTCCAAATGTTTTTGAAGAGGGTCCCAAATGAATACCATGAAAATTTCGCATGTTAGGACGGTGATTATTAATTCGTAGATCAGAACTAAAACTGGATGTGGTTTTCGGATGATACGCTCTGGCCAATGGTTAGAGGATCCGAGGGCGTTACTTAAGGCCAATATCTGGGGTAAAGAAAAAGTTGGGAATGACACTTATTTGAAGGATTATTAATCTATATATTTAAAAATTTACCGCAAGACAAGAAGCAAAATCCGATGGTCTATCTCTACATAAACCAGTGACTTCTTTTAAAGGACAATGAGTTTGGGTATGAGTATAAAGTCCAATTGCCAAAACAGCCAATCTATGCATCACCGTTGTTTTATCATCTTGGTAAATTTCCATAATAATTTTATCTTCCTGGAAGGGATTCATTAACGAAATGCTATACGTAACTTTTAAAAAAGAATATATTTTAGAAAAATTAATAGTTTAGAAAAAATAGAAAGTTATTTATGTAGAAAAATGTTCATGATATCAAACAAAACCGATGACAGTAAAAAACAAGTGCCAAATTACTCGATTACTAGGATGACTTTTACCAAATGATGTTTGTGGGAAGAGGGTAGAAATCTAGGGCTGTTCTTTAGTAATCTATCATATAAAAATAAGTCGGGTTTTCCTTCCTGACGATATAACGATTTTGCATTCGTTGGTAAAGTTTCGGACTCCGTGAGGTTTATAGCAAAAAAAATGCAATAGAAGATTTAAAGAAAGATTTCAACAGAAAAGCGGAAAACACTTTTTTTTTACATACAGCGTCATCTCTGATACTTAGCATGTACTATAAACTAATATTTTTTATTTGACAGTTACTCTTTGTTCTCTATTCAGTCAATTTCATGTGACAAACCGGCATTGTGTTCACTGTGCAAATTGTGCAATAAATTAAAAAAAAAATTGTTTCCTAACATTTCATTTGGAAACCATTAAATCAATCACGTGTATTGTGCAAATTTTCATTCAATTTCAACAGCAGGCAATTTTTTTTCATCTTTTAATCACTAAACAAAATGTTACATAAAATGAAACCATCTGGTGGTGAAACGGAGTTCGTCCGGTTTGCTAGTTAATTATAAAAAAAATAAATTTAAAAAAAATGGTTCAGAAGGCAAAAATCTTAAGGGCGGCTAATCCTTGCTACTTAAAATATGTTTTTCAATTCTCCATCATACTGAACGTGATTATACAATTTCATAAAAATCGGTCAAACCGTTTCAGAGGAGCAGTGTCACAAATATCATAACACGTGAAATATATATATATATATATCTATATATATATATAATATATATATATATATATATAATGAAATAAAAAGAAAATGATTCTAGACAAAAACTGTACATAGAAAGCGCTATGAAAACCATTAAGATAATTGTTCACGGAAAGAAATAAATGATTCCGTGACTCGAACACATACAATATTGAATAAAATCTCGTTGTGAAACATGGAAGTCTAGTATGGGTGTCATAAAAACTTCTTTTTAATAAAAAGTCATTGTATCAAAAAACGAGCTTGATAAATGCAAAGCTTTAATAATAATGATAGAAGAGAATTATTCATTCATTTAATGTCGAGCACCTTTTTGTTAATACATACGATAATTAAAAACAAAAAGTAGAACTGCAACTCACAAGTTATTACTTTTTGTGATTAGATTACGACTCGTCTTACTATTCATTTTTTGTGCCATGACTTTTTTTGAGAATCTGTACAAGGAATTGCCAAGAATAATTTTCAATACAGCCCTTGATGGATAAATCAATTTAATTTTTATTACCTTTACCATTTACGATTTTGATTAACAACTTCTCATCACAACGATAATCATGACAAAAAGATAATAGTAAACTTTTATATTTATCGAAATAAACAAAAATACCTTCCACCAAAATATTTACCAATAAACTCGGGTGCTACCATAAACTGGGAAAAAACATATTTACGTCATTTTTATTACTAGGTATTCGACAGTAAGTATGTTACTGACCTAAATATAAGCACATAACTTTCGTGTAAGACCCTTGTAATATATAATATATATTTTATCTATTTCTGCAACGATAACCCTTTCGGAAAATGAAAAACATAACTTAGGTACAGGTTTATACTATGGAAATAAGTTATTGAAAATATTTAAAAAAAATGGAAAAAATGCTGCTAAAGATATCTTAAATACGTTTTCTGTTAAGAAATTCTCATAATTCATAATTATCAAATAAAATTTTAATATTCGCGTTAGAGCTACTTAAATTCTGCACTTTTGTCAAACTATTATAGTAATTTTTGTACAATTTTGTTAATCACTTTAATTAATAAATGAAATATCTTAGTGCTAAAATAATTGGTTTGATCTAAATCTGAATAATTCTACCAGGATTCTTATTAATACCTGTTATTTTAGTTTTAGTTTTAGTATTATCTAGAGCCAATTTTAATAATTTGGTTTAAAATTTTTTCCTTTAGCTAAATAATTCTGTTTAATTTATATTATGTGTCTATTTTCTCTTAAGAGAAGAAGTGAAGTAGTGGAGTAACTAGGCAAGTACTAAAATGTTTGTTGAAACATATGTTTTTGCATATTTTTTTCCTACTCATATGAAAATCAATCAGTTCGTTTTTTATAATAAATTCAGTAGGCTAAATTCTAAAGACCCGCTCTGGATAACCTGACATCATGCAGCAGCGATCTGCATTTGCACTTATAAATATAGACCAAAAATATGTATTCAATTGAAAATATGCAGCCGTACACTGAGGTGTAAAATGGCAATGGAAAATCTCTTATTGCTTGGCAAAATATTCTTATTTCGAGCTACTGCATGTATCTTTATGTATCAACCAATCAATTTAAAACATACTTTGAAGCTTTCATGATTTCTTCTAATGATTTATACATTTAATAATAAACACATTAAGGGGGCGTTCATTAATCACGTAAGCTAGTTTTTAAGCATTTTTGGACCCTCCTCCCCCCTGGTGATACCTGGTGATATTCAAA
>NW_020539724.1:7532745-7594292 GCF_003426905.1 Ctenocephalides felis | reverse complement strand
AAAAAAATAAATTTAAAAAAATGGTTCAGAAGGCAAAAATCTTAAGGGCGGCTAATCCTTGCTACTTAAAATATGTTTGCATTCTCCATCATACTGAACGTGATTATACAAATTCATAAAAATCGGTCAAGCCGTTCAGAGGAGTAGTGTCACAAATATCATAACACGTGAAATATATATATATATATATATATAATATATATACATAAATGAAATAAAAATGATTCGAGACAAAAACTGTACATAGAAAGCGCTATGAAAACCATTAAGATAATTGTTCACGGAAAGAAATAAATGATTCCGTGACTCGAACACATACAATATTGAATAAAATCTCGTTGTGAAACATGAAAGTCTAGTATGGGTGTCATAAAAACTTCTTTTTAATAAAAAGTCATTGTATCAAACAAGCGGGCTTGATAAATGCAAAGCTTTAATAATAATGATAGAAGAGAATTATTCATTCATTTAAGGTAGAGTTTTATTTTGTTAATACATACCATAATTGAAAACAAAAAACAGAAGTGCAACTCGCAAATTTATTAATTGCTAAGTTATTATTTTTTGTGATTAGCTCACGACTCATCTTACTATTCATTTTTTTGTTCCATGTTTATTTTATAGAATTTGTACAAGCAACCACCAAGAATAATTTCCAATACAGCCCCTTATAAACAAACCAATTTAATTTTTATTACCTTTATCATATACGATTTTGATTAACAACTTTCCATCATAACGATAATCATGACAAAAAGATAAAGTTTTATATTTATCGGAATAAACAAAAATAACTTCCACCAAAATATTTACCTATAAACTTGGGTGCAACCATAAACTGAGAAAAAACATATTTACGTCATTTTTATTACTAGGTATTCGACAGTAAGTATGTTACTGACCTAAATATAAGCACATAACTTTCGTGTAAGACCCTTGTAATATATAATATATATTTCATCTATTTCTGCAACGATAACCCTTTCGGAAAATGAAAAACATAACTTAGATTCAGGTTTATACTATAGAAATAAGTTATTGAAAATATTAAAAAAAATGGAAAAAATGCTGCTAAAGATATCTTAAATGCGTTTTCTGTTAAGAAATTTTCATAATTCATAATTATCAAATAAAATTTTAATATTCGCGTTAGAGCTACTTAAATTCTGCACTTTTGTCAAACTATTATAGTAATTTTTGTACATTTTTTCAATCACTTTAATTCATAAATGAAATATCTTAGTGCTAAAATAATTGGTTTGATCTAAATCTGAATAATTCTACCAGGATTCTTATTAATACCTGTTATTTTAATTTTAGTTTTAGTATTATTTAGAGCAAAATTTAATAATTTGGTCGCAAAAGAAATGTGTTTATTATTATTTTTATTTAGCTGAATAACTATTAATGAAATATTAAAAGAAAGGAGCAAAAAATACCAAGAAAAATTAACAGATCACCCAAATAAATATTTAAAAGAATTAAGTGATGAATCTCCTTATCGAAGATTGAAGAAAAATGGCAATAAGATCTTAAATGAAATGTCAAAAAAAAGATATCTTATAAAAATAATCTGTTTAAATGCATTTACACCCAGCATATTGTTTTAAAAAATTATATCATTTTGATCGATAATAAATCTTTGGAAAAAAAAGCTGAATAATGGTTTAACTTATATTATGTGTCTATTTTCTCTTAAGAGAAGAAGTGAAGTAACTATGAAGACAATTTACTAAAATGTTTGTTGATATTTATCTGAAAAAAAACTATGTTTTTGCATAATTTTTTCCTACTCATATGAAAATTGATCAGTTCATTTTTCATAATAATTCTAGTAGGATAAAGTCTGAAAACAAGCTCTGGATAACCTGACATCATGCAGCAGCGATCTCCATTTGCAATTAAAAATATAAACTAAAAATATGTATTTAATTGAAAATATATAGCCGTACACCGAAGTGTAAAATGGAAATGGAAAAGCTCTTATTGCTTGGCAAAATATTCTTATTTCGAGTTACTGCATGTATCTTGATGTAGCGACCGATCAATTTAGAACATACTTTGCTGTTTTCAAGATTTCTTTTAATGATTTATACATTTAATAATAAACTCATTGAGGAGGCGTTCATTAATCACGTAAGCTAGTTTTTAAGGATTTTTGGACCCTTCCTACCCCTTGGTGATACATGGTGATATTCAAAATTACCCTCCTTCCCAAACAAAACATCACGTGCATAAAACAGAAAAATATTTGATCTTGTTTTGAAAATGTTAGATTTTTTTTAAACATCAGTTAAAAAATTTATACACGTGATATCCTACCATACTTCCCCACGTGTTATTTTGGGATTTTTTGTCAAAGCCCCTTCCCCCTAAAAACCTCACGCGATTAAAGGACGCCCCTTAAACTATTCATTTATTACTCATCCCTCAAATCTTCGGCACGACTGTGGTGGATGAAAAGCGATTATAGAAACTTTTTCCAACGTCTTCGTTAAATCATATTTACCTTGATTTTACTTTTCCAAGTGATTTTTAAAGTTCATATAAATATAAAAATATAGTATTTTTTAGTTCGTGTGATGATCTAGATAACATTTTTGCAGCGCTTTAAAGCGCTTGTTAATTCCATTAACTTTTACCAATTACTCGAGCCTTCGCCAGGACTATCGTGCTTTGTAGAGCGATAAAATAAAAACTAATCGCACCAGCTCCATTGCCGCCGACATGTGTATTCGCAAATTGTTTCTAGCGAGTCGCCCGGCGTCATTATCGGTCATTTAGCCCTGTTTATGTATAATCCGCGGAGGCGATAACGGCGTATCGTTGCGCGTAAACGGTAGTTGAGTGGCTCTAATTAAATACAACACAGGCACAGCCTCTGTAGAAACACTCGATGCCTCGCTATTTGATAAACTGACCTCGTTTTCGCAACAAGAGGCGAATATAAACAATCGAAGCCGAAGCTGAAGCCAAGCTCTACGGTTCAATGGGGGTCTACGGTTCGAAATGTTTGTTACCTACGACAGCGGCAGCGCTGATTGAAGCAGCGCGGTGAGTACTTGCGGAATCGGAGCGCCGGTTGCGGAATATATAGACTTGTTTCCAATAAACAATTCTTTCACGACCCAAGGAATATTAAAACAATTCCATTCCCGGAGATCGCACAAGTGGCGGCGATAAGAATAAATATATAACATACCTTGTGCAGTAATACCCCGATTAACGCTGTTTTGTTTAGTGGTGATTCGGTTTAGCGCTCTTTTATTTTAACCCAGGTTTTGAAGGGGTATTTATTTCGAAGATGTCGAAGAAATAATTCAAGATGCAGCGAAATCTTTGTAATGATGAGCCCAAGAAATTAACTGAACAAGAAGAAAACAAAAATGTTGACAGAGAAACAGAGGAAGAGCAAAAAAACACTTTTGATGGTGTTTGTAAAACGGAGTTTGTCTACCATAACTGAAATAATGGATTAATTCATTGAAAATGATCCAAATTTTTTACTGGAGCTCAAAAGTAAGGCTTGGTGCTAGAGATGCTCTATCAGTTTATGATCAACGCAAAAGAAAAAGGCAAACGAAGATGTTTTGTCACAAAAAGGCAGAACACTGAAAACGTGGAAGTCTAACTAAATATGACTGACTTACAATTTTACTTGTTGTTTCAAGAACATTCGTTTTGTTATTTATATTTTGTTTCTATTTTTGCAAGATATAATATTGTGTTGTCGATTTGGGCTTTAAGTAAGGTGACCATACGTTCCGGTTTGGCCAGGACAGTCCCGGATTTCACCTTGTGCCCTGGGTTTTTATAAACATAATATTTGTACCGGATTTAGATCTTTTTTTGTCGGATTGTCCCGAGTTTCCGAAAAATACAGTTTTCGAATTGAATCTTTGCTATTATTTAATGATAAAATGTATTAAATGATAAACTACCCATCAAATATCCGAAAATGATACATATTATGTTACAATTATAACATAATATATATCATTTTCAGATTGTCATAAGACTACAAGTACACTCTTAACTTAATACGTTAAAATGAGAACGAATCAATACATTATGAATGAGAAAATTGGTGATTACAAAATTCCAGAGACGGGTTAGAATAGTTTCTCACATTAATGATTTCAATTTCAGTTTCACAAAAATTAGCAGAAATTATAAAAACGGACTTTTTGACTACCTGGCACACGTAATTGTTTTTAAGTTAAATATATAAAAAAAATATTTAGATCCAAAAATATAAGATTTAAGATATAAGGTATTTTTAATAATCAGTAATGCTAAGAAAAGATTAATTTAAAAAAAACTAATTTTCATTTTTAATAAATTTGATATTTTAACATCATATTTGAACTATTTAAATGAATGAATTTAAAAAATGGCTAAAAATTTTTAAAATGCTAAAATTTAAGCTCAAATCGAGAGACAAATATTATTGGGAAAAAATTCATATAAAAATCAGCTATAATAA
Organism: Ctenocephalides felis; assembly: GCF_003426905.1. NCBI lineage: Eukaryota > Metazoa > Arthropoda > Insecta > Siphonaptera > Pulicidae > Ctenocephalides > Ctenocephalides felis. The sequence goes on along the minus strand of NW_020539724.1, from coordinate 7,589,806 downwards.
TTATATATAATAATAAATTAGAAACCGATTTATTAGCTCTTTCACTAAAGCTCGAGTTAAGCACAAGCCTACTCGTAAATGCAACACCGATGCATTTTCGTATCGTAGAGCACCTCGGTAGAACATATCGATCGAACTACCCAACTTTAACTATTGAAACATGACCGACCGTAATTTCGAAAATGGTATTTGGAATGTCAACAAGGATTTGTATTGAAAAACTATCGATCAGGGTAACAGATCGAAATTTATATAACTTAAATTATGTAGACTTGTTTTGCCCAGAGGCTAAATAATAGTAAATGTGAGATACTTGATTAAGTTAATCTTAGTTGGGCAGGTGTTAGACTGTAATATTGTATTATGTATATTTTATATTTTATTATTGCATGAAAATAATTTGTCTTCGAATTGAATTGCATAAATTAATACCACTACTACTTCAGAAACTTCCATAATTCCAGTTTTTCATTATCCCAGCTTAGTCTGAAATCATATTACGTGTGGACATGCAGATACGAAACGACATGACCGTTTTTTTATATTGTTCAGAATAAGCGAATCGCTCTTCAGATGCGAATATTTATTTAGATTCGAATATAGTGATATTGGCAATAAAAATAAACCGACAAACTGCATAGTACCACTCGGCAGTACGTACTTTTATCGTGATCGTATATCTATTGCTGAAATATTGCATGAACACAGGTATTGAATACGTTGCACGAAGGTAAGCTATCGATTTAAGGCGTTTAAGAATGTTTGCTCAGTTTGTTACGGAATTATTCATAATATACGAGGAGGTGTAATAGATTTCTGCATTTTGTAACGTAAACTAGAGAGTGTTTCACAACAGTAAAATTAATTTTTAGTAGTCAAATAAATTATATTATTATTAAAAAATTAACTCTTACATCTTTAGCATGTTTAGCATAGAGTTTTCTTGACTCGCAGTTTTAACAGTTACAAATCTTCTATCCGGAGCTGTAGTTTCGTGTAGTTTTCGGGGCGGGCTCTTTCACTCCGAACAAAATGTAATGGAAGATTTTTTCTTATCTGCGGAGTTATTTCATTTTTATTTTTGTTTGAGAAGGCTAAGTTCCGTCTAAGTTTCTCTATATCTCTTTAGCAGAGATTCGGTCCATTAGCTTATTTCTTTATTATGAAAATAAAATCTTTGCGAAATGTTTGAAAAAGTTCCAGATATGATATATGATTTATACTATTAAATTAGACGGAAACTGCAAAAGTTGAAAATGTGTGCCAGAGATTAATTTCTTTTGTACTGTAAAAACCACGGCTTTAAATTTGCAAGTGAACTTTCGGTAGATAAAAGAACAATACAGTGGTGTTCAGAATGAAAATAATTTAGCTGATCACAGTGGTGAATTGACCATAGCGAAGTTGAATACATCTCAATAGTGCACTTCTAAAAATCTCCTCCGCGTTGAAGTTCCCGATTGTTTCAATTTTTAAACTAACTCCATCGTATCGTATTATTTATCTAGTTTTGCTCAAATAATATCAGTTCGTTCATTGTTCGGCAGGAATTGTGAAGCACGGCGTATAACTCGGGGGCATTGTGTAAGAGTTTCCACTCAAAGTTTAAAACAACAAACGAAAGTCTTGGAAGCGTGAAACTGTAGCGCTACTAAAACGATGCAGTGATCCGTTAAATTCGCGCTGATTCGATTAAATCGGAAATTAAGAGACTCAGAATACATTTACCACGGCTTAAACCTGTTCGACCGGGTGAAATTTCGACTTTTGGAGAATATTATATAGTATACGAATACTTTTTATTTAAAAACTAGCTAACCCGACAGACGTTTTCCTGTACTTATGTTTACAATTCAAAAGTTCCATTTTTTTAATAACCTATACAGATATTTACCAATTAGTTAAAAATTATTATGTTTTTTTACACTACAGTCTATACCGAAATGTATATACATCCACCCATATGGATCTTATGTACAACTAATTTAAATAAAATGATGAGTATTTGCTTTTTTTTTGAAACATTATAAACAATTTTTTCTTATAATTAGTTCTTTTATCGATATCCAACGTTATTTTGAAAAAAAAAATGAAATTACACCACTGAGAGGAATGTTATCCCCCCGGGAAATGGCAAAGGAGTCTAAATTATTTTCACTTTTTAACTTGAGAGTAAGATAAACCTAATTTCAAAATTTCATACAAATTGGAGCATAGTAAAAAAAATCAGACCCAAAACGCTCCATTGACTTGAGTAGATATTCCGTATTCGATGGCAAAAATATGAAAATACTAACGTTTGTATATGAAAAAAAAGGCTGTTTTAGGGTTTTCCCGGCAATTATTCAATTTTTTCTTAAGTAAGAACCATCCTTGGATTTCAAAAAATATTTAAAAAAAAAAAATTGGCCAAATTGGTCCAGGCGTTGTTGAGTTATGCTTACCAACACATTTTGCAATTCATTTTTATATATAAGAAGAATAATAAATATATTAACATTATTACTATAAAATATGTACCAAAGTGACCAATCGATGAAGATACTGACATGAACACAGGCGAACACAATCAGTCAATTACAAAAGCCGCCTCGACGATCACCCACACTCACTTGCCAAATAACTTTGCTACAACACTTTCAGCGCAAGATTAAAATTTATATTACGTTAATATCTATCAATGTAAATATCTCAGACAATGATATTAAAATGTTCTATTTTAAAGCATTTTTTGTAGTCCTACCCACAATTCGGCCTATAGAGAGTCAACATACTCGATCACATTGCAATCTACTAACTGTAATTTTCCTGAATGTATATTCATTTTATAGTCAAATACCTAAAGTGACGATATTTCGTATTTGTAGTAAACAAGAGTATTTATTATAAATTCAATCAAATTAGATCCAGCAATTCCACGGTAGCGTTACTTTAAAAATTCAATTTGCTTGTATCAGCTCCAAGTTTTCTCACAAAATATTCACTACTTTCTTCTATCGAATTTCTCAATGCAAAGACTTGCTTTACCAGACTCGATCCATTTTATGCGCAACCTCAATATCAGGAAAAAGTAAACAAATTTAAATCCAACAATAAAAGTTACCAATAACACAGAAATTGGTGGAGGTATTGGATTTTAGGGAGTTGTAATTTATGTTTGTAACTGATGGTTAATTGTATGATGATGATAATGTTATGGTATGAAATATTATTTTTCAAATAATTTCAAGACTTCCTACCAAATTTGACTTCTATGTAACTCGCCAATTATCTTTGTGTCCATGTGGTTACAAACATAAACACTTGCACAAATGCATTTATGCAGTTAATGTAATGAGGGCTTTAGAAGCCCTTTGAATATTAGCTTTGTATATAGATTAGCGTTGCACGTCCTTCAATTCCAATTAAATCAAACTCCAGTCATATCGTATGAGCGTCTAGTGTCAAGTTGATGTATTATAGAGATATTATGTTACAAAGCTGAGGTGCTTAGTTATTAAGCCATGTTGTAATGCAACTCATTGACAAATCATAAATATTGATCGTCGAAATTGCTAATTTAATTAGCGACGAAAGATTTGTCAACAAGAGTGGAGGTAATACGATACCGAAATTGAATTTGATACGATTGAAATTGAAAGCTTGGGTAATGAAGATAATTAACTTTGAAATGGATATGGTGACAATGTTTGAAAAACTAATTAGGTTTGAAGTTGATTTTTTTTATTCCTTTAGTACTTTGAATATATTTTGGTTTAAGCAATTTATTATATACCAAATGGTAATGTATTTAATGAGAATACAAGGTTTTGCTAGATAATATTGTACTACTTCACAACGAACATGTCTTTATAAATTCCTGTACGTATTATATAAATTGGTAAAAAAGTTCAAGATCTTCAAAAATAATATCTTCATTCTTTCCTATATCTTATTGAATCTAGTATAGCCAAATGTTTTCCTTCCCCATACTGCCGCTATCAAAACATCTTCCTCGGTCGATTCAAATCGTATTCGCTCCCCATTCTCGACGTTGTGGACATTTAACCATTGTGCCCAGAGTAATATTAAGCCAGTGTACAGATTTCAGGATGACATATCAGTCAAACAGCTTTGCATATCATCAGAACTGTTTGCAATCTCGTGTATTTGGCGTAGCCGACGTGGCGTATGATAGCCGAACGATGGTGGACGGTGGATGGTGCTCCGTCATGTTTATTAGTTCCATGTTGTTTATTAGGAAATGTGTAATGGTTCCCTGGTGTTTATCAGGCGGACAGGGTAGACGATAAGCGAATGTTTGCCTTAAATCTCGTACAGTGTTTGATTTGTCTTGCTGCAACCATCAACGATTTCAGAAACGAAAATCGGTTCAGATTAATAAGATAACTGGTGGTGCATGGCATTGTAGCTAAAGGCAAATTTCCGGAACTTCATGTACCAAAATTATTTAAGAACATATTAAAAAAGATTATTTTTTTAACTTAAGAAAAATGATACTGGAAATTTTGAAGTTTTTGAAAAAAATTGACTTTTTGGAAAAAATGATTTTTTTTATGTTTTGGAAATTTTGATCTATTTTCTGCTGGTTTTGACACGTGGAGAAAAAATATCGAAGCGCGTAAGCGTCGCGTCGCAGTCTAACGGATAAACAATATTACAGAACCCATAGAAATAAACATTTATGTCGATTTTTATGTACTCGTAAATTTATCTTTTACATTTACCTTTAACCATCAAAGAATACAATAAATAATAATAAAAATGTCAAAATAAACTAGCATGGCATCGTGTCTTAAGGCAAATTGCTGGAACTTCTCGTACAAAAAATTATTTTTTTTAAAAAAGATTAACATTTTTGAAAAAAATTACTCTGAAAAAATTAGATTATTGAGAAACTATAAATTTTAGTCAAAAATTTACTTTTTTTTTTTGAAAAAGACTTTTTGAAGAAAAAATTATTTTGAAAATTCTAAACTTTTTTTTTCAGAGCAATCGTACTGCTTGAACTACATAGAGACAAAATATAGAAGCGCGTAAGCGCCGCACCGCCTTCTATCGGATAAACATTGGTACCCATAGGAATGTCAACGAAATTTATACATATTGTTAAAATCTCTACAAAATATCCGATAAAATGATATGCATATGTCTAATGATTATTTTTGACCGCCAAATGGCATTTTTTTAACTTTTTTCACTAGATCTCAGAAGCCGCTAGATCTGCCTTCATGAAAACTTAATCAATTCTTTATCTTGTCATTACAAGTAAAATGTTTTTTGAATTATTGAAATCGGACGCTCTGTTCTCTTGAAAACGGAGTTATTTTTGGCACTTTTGCCCCGTATCTTCGGGACGGCTAGATCTGCCTTTGCCAAAAACTAGTCAGCATGTCTCCTTATCAATACAAATCGAATGTTTTATGAATCATTCCAATCGGTTGATCCGTGCGCCCGAAAACGTGACTGGAAATTTGTATCCATACATACATACACACTCACACACACACACATTCATTTTTTCTGAGGTATGCCAAAATGTTCAGAAACCTTCAAAACGTCGAGAAATGTAAAAATTTTCAATTCCGATTTTCGGCCCATTACAATAACTTACCCTACGGGAAGTTAATAAATATTATATTACTAGACGTTGAAAGAATCGTCTGACATCAAGTAAGAGACTTACGATTTTAACATATGATGGTGCAAGACAAAGTGTTGAATGTACATATTTGCAAATATATATCCAAATATCTATTACCACCTGATCTACAGAAAAACATTATGTCACGTTATCCCAAAATTTTCCAAAGTTGAAAAAAATACATTGAACATCAACCAAAGTCAACACGTCTCCAACTTGCCAATAGATTTATTAGCGAGCACATAAAAAATCATTAGTCCCGGTGTCGTACATTACGATACAACGGTACTGTCGCCATATAACGAGCACGTGACAAAAAGCCAAGGTTTAGCAATATTTCAATTTTGGCTTAATCCGCAGAGCTGATTCATCAACGCCGTTCTGGGGCGAAGGAAGTAGGCATAAATCAGAAATCAAGCGAAAATGCGACGGTGTATGCGACATTTACAAGTAAAACTTTGTTCCCTACGATCTTCGAACGACGGCGATGGTTTCAGAAATCTGCTTCTATATGCGAACAGGGACGAAAATCGGCCTCTATCCGAAAATGGAATAGTGCGAGATCAGGTAAGTAGATATTTGATAAATTGAAGAAAAACTTCCACAAGGATTGTATCACTGTAACATAAGAAAATTTGAGCCAACCGTGGCCAAGAACGTGGATTAGCAGGTTCTGAAGTCGATCACAACCTCTGCCAACTTCATATCAAATATCAAATTTTCACTTAAAATTATGGATTTAAAATATAATATCAAGTGCAAACTGCCTTTTAGGGGCATTGGTGCATAATAATAAAATATCAAAAATAATTTTAGAAAAGTGGCGGCAACAGCTCACCCAGTAGCGTTCTCGACTCACACGCTGGAGGAATTCGTTTCGAATCTCCAGCAATACCAGAATTAAAAATGTAAAATATTAAAGTAGATTAAGAATTGTTAATTTGTAGAATACAAGAAAAAATTGTAAAATTAGGAGTAAGAAGAAAAAAAGAAGTTTAGTTTAGAAAATGAGAAGAACGTATTGAGAAACAACAAGAAGAATGAAAAATTGAATGGAATTGAAGAAAGAAAATTGAATGGAAGATTAGGATATAAGAAAAGATAGTGTATATATATGATGAATGTATAAGAAATATATGTAAAAATTGTATAGAATATGATGAAAAATAATATGAATAACGTAGGTGGCTAAAATGCTGTGAAGCGTAGGTCAATAAAAAAATATAAAAAAATTAGAAAAAGGTACAACTAATGAAGAGCAACTAGTGGGTTTCTTTCCAAAACTGCGATGTGACGAAAATTACAAAGCTACTAGTAAATGTCTTCATAACAGACAAATGAAATACAAGAAGAACAAGATGTAAGTAAAATTGCATTTTATAGCACTTCTTAGCATCTGAAAATAATCGAGTTGATCAACAGTGAACCATTCACAATGTTTAAAATTGTGAACTTTTTCACTATTTATAATGAAAAAAAAAAATCTTTTATTTTGTAATGATTTGTAATATTCATAACTATTGATTTCTTCTTATTTTGAATTGATATATACTATTTATAAATATTCCTTTCTAAATATATTTTTTAATCAGACTATGATTTTTTGTGAAAACCTGGAATAAATTTTGTGCTTTTAACTTTCCAAAGGGGTTTGGCAAAATTAGTGCTCAACAAGAGTGAGTTCATATATATCCTACATCTTATTGAAATTCAATGAACAAATAAATAAACCCTTTGGTTATTTTACAATTTGCTCTATGACCTTTACACCAGCTCTGAATTTATTTCTATTTACGAATGACTACCTTAAAGATTTAGGTCCCAAGGACAAAGATCGACTGAAAAATTAACGCTGAATTGACAGACATTCTAAAGCTAAGTTTCCGATTTCATTAATAATAGAATGAATTTAATTTTAACTGGAAGTTATAATTGAATTATACAACAAGATTCAACACATAAAACAAAGTAGAAACATGAAAGAATTTTTTTAGCCTAATCAATATATAGTCCAGTCATTTGGTGCAAAAAAGGTCATCTTATATTACGGTGAATATAAATTTTATTAAAAATTCATAACAGACAAATTAAATATAAGAAGAACAAGATGTAAGTAAAATTGCATTTTAGAGCACTTCCTAACATTTGAAAATAATAGAGTTGATCAACAGTGAACGATTTACAATGTTTCAAATTGTGATGGTTAGGGAGAATTCTCAGGCAAAAATATAAACATCTACGGAAAATTAATATACAGAATACGCTTTATACTAAATTTCGTATGTAGACTTCAGAATATTTGTTTAATTAGTTATGATCGATCAAAAAAAATAATAATAATAAATATATTATTAACATTACTATTATTAACTTTATGTATACAATTTTTTTTCAATCATAAGTTAATAATTTTACGAATAAAAAATCAATATATCCTTGATTAAACGTTGGGAAGCAACGAGTCAAGATTGAACGGGGGGTTATAATTTTTGATTTGACAAAAGCTCAAGAGAGCTTTCTCTCAGGCGACGGGTATTGTTTGTCGAAGCGTTTTTCTTTTTCAGTCTTTGTTTCCAATTAAATATTCACTCAGACTCTCCGCCTTCGAAAGCTTTTGCCCATCCAACAAGATTCGCCCTTCGTTTATCTTGCTTTTAATTATAATCCGCACAATTGCCCTTCGAACTCTTGCAATTAGTGGTGTTAAATTTAGAGCTTAATGGAATTAAAGAACAATGTTTCGATGCAATTAGAGGGGTGGGAGAAAATTCGATTTTAATATTAAAAATTTATCTAGCACATTGATATATTTCAATTATATACAGATATTAAATTGAATGTGTGCCCGTATTCGTAGAATTCAAAAAACATGTGCAATCACTATGAAAATTTTGGAAATTATTAACCCTTGGTAAGGTGTTTGAAATTTGTTAAAATTACTTGTCACGGTCTTAAATTTTCACCCTCTAGCTCGAATCACTATGAAAATGTGGGAAATTATTGTTGAAATTTGTTAAAAATAAGTGATAAGGACTGGTCTTCTATTCATTTTTGATCAATTTTTGTGTAATGTGTAATTTTGTAAATTATGTATGTACTTATTGAATTCACTATGAAAAATCAGCAAATTTTTTGGCAGTACGATTGACTCAATTATAATAATAATAATAAATAGTAGTCTGTCCGAAGGTCCATGGCATGAGAGCACCACAAAATCAATAACTCAAATATGAAGAAAATTTATTTTCCAATTTTTCGACTATTTTCCCAGAAATATGTCAACACCACTTTCGATTACAGTTGTCACTCAAAGTCTGAAAAGCGCCAACGCCCTTATTTAAACAGATCGATGGGTCGAAGGGTTTCTTTTATACTGTGTTAATGATGTTGTCAGAAATCTGAGCACCTGTTTTTTTGTCTCAAAATCCCTTTCAGTTCGATAATTTTAGAACGAGTCAATTTCGGATAATAACGAGTTTTTTAAAACCCTCGTGATTGAAAATGATGTAGGTAAAATTAATATATAATTATAATAGAAATTGACACTTCGAGAATTTTTGAAAAAATTAAGTATAAGGTGAAAAAAGTAGGCGTCATAGCTATCCAAGAGTATTTAAATTCATTTACAAGTCATAATTGTCAATTTGCCAAAAATAAATACAAATCGTTAGAAAATTTGAACAAAATTTCAGAAAGGCAATCAACTAGAAAATTTAAGAATTTGTCTGAAGACGATCAATTTTACCTAAGAATTTGATCAGGCTTTATATTTCTAATAGAATTCAGAATTTCATATATTTTTTTGTGTATGTATTATTACCAGTTAATTACATAATACCCAAGACAAGTCTAAAAAAGCAAACAAACCCCTAAATTAAGTAGGTCCTTAATACATTTCTTTATACTTATATTACACCGCATGATGTTTCGTAATTTCGGTGGATTCATCAAAGGAAATTTCTAATCCGGGCACTAATTAATGAGAATATTTTAAGAAACGAGAGTATACTAACATCAAAGTATATGAATCGAGCAAGAAACGAATTACTGTTCCAGCAGTTCATTTTAGGGAATCGTATAAACAGAATATTTGATATGTACATATTTACAAAGATACAAATCGAGATATAATTGTCTCCGGAAAAAATCTATATACGAGTTTTAATTTTGTCTCTAATATAAAGACAAGTCATAATTAAATTTTTACCAGGGTTATGCACGATTTTATGAATAAGTTTAAGTAGCTTACCCACACCAAAAGAAGTAAAAGTCTGGACTCACCTAAAACGAAAACAAAATATTATTAGGTAAATTCATACATACAAATAAATATAAAATAAGTTTACAAAAAATATCAATTTATAGGTTTCTTTCATAATCATTATTTATTCATCAAATAACCAGGTGTTTGCTAATGCATTTTACTAAAAAAATTAAACTGAGTAAATCAAAAATCATGTATCTTTTCAGGAGTTTATTTTTCCTGTTTTTATACAAGTTTTAAATTAAATCTGAGCTAATTTTCAATGCCAAGAACTGTAGGACATTTTTTTTAAGATGGAGGATCGATTATTTGCATCAACGAGTGCAATATCCCATTCAGCATCGCAATAAGTAGGCTCATAAGTATATAAGCGATTGATTTTCAGTAATTATACTATAAGAACCAACAAACATGCAAAAGTATATTTTATTTAAGGAAAATCATGAAAAAAGATTAAATATTGCCAGTAAAATGGTTACAATTTGACCAAAGCTCTAATTTTACATGAAAGCTCATAATTTTCAGACTACATAGAATTTTTTTTTCAATTTTTATGATGGTTATTTACGATCATTTTTCAGGTTTTGATGATACATTTTCATCAAATTCAAAGATTTCATCATTCAGGTTTTGATGATACATTTTACTTCCCATATCTATGATCTCTTCTCTGAGCTAGTGCCAATAAAAAACATTTAAACAGAGTAATCTTTAATCAAAAATCATGTTATTTTCAGGTTCCTATTTTTCTTACTTTCAAATTTAATTTTTGCAAATTTTTATCGATTAACTGCATCATCGAGTGAAATATTCAGAATCGTAATGAGTAGGCTTATAAGTATATATTTGATTAATTTTAGTGATTATACTGTAAGAAGCAAAGAACATGCAAAAGTATACTTTATTTAATAACAACCATAAAAATAAACGAATAAAATGGTCGCAGTTGCCCAAAGCTCTAATTTTACTTAAAAGCTCATAATATTCAAAGTACACAAAACTTTTTGTTTCCAATTTGTTTCATGATGGTGATTCATCAAATAACCAGGCTCATGCATTTTATTCCCCATATACATGATCTCTTCTCTGAGCTTTTGCCAATAAAAAACATTTGAAATAATTATATGTGAAATTTACTAGCAAAAATCAGGTTATTTTTGGCTTTTATATCCTGATTTCAAATTTAATTTTTGCAAAATTTTAATGCCACTTGCTAAAAGACTTTGAAGCATTATTTTTAAAGAAGGATTATCAATTAGATGCATCAACGAGTAAAATATCGCATACAGCATCGCAATATATAAGCTTATACGTATATAAGTGATTGATTTTCAGTAATTATACTGTAAAAACCAAAACAATTGCATAGGTTTACTTTACTTGATGAAGATTAAGTCAAAAAATATTTAAAAAATTGAATAATGCTCGTAAAATGGTTACAGTTTGACCAAAGCTCTAATTTCACTTAAAAGCTCATAATTTTCAAACTAAATAGAACAATTATTTTCGTGAAGGTTATATGCCCTGCCGACGCTTGACGTTGAATTCTGGGACATATACTTATATATCTTCGACTATTTGTGACTATTACGAAAAAGCGAGAATTTATGTCCAGAGTTTGCATCTATAGTAAAAAGTGGAAGTGCCGTTCGTCGAGGTATACCAGTATACTGGCTTATATAGCCCGTTATTAGTTTTACGAGGCGGTTCTGGTCATTACACAAGGCGCTATTCGACATTCGAGATCATGAGGGAGACGTACGCAAATGCGAACGACCCGTTTTCGCGTTGACCTTATAAAACGAAATGAAACTTCGGGATGGCTCTTTCAACGACCCTCTTAAAAAACACCTATAAGCATATAGGTTTACACCCTGCATAGAACAGAAATAATATTTAAACAAAATGGTAATGGTAAATGATTTATGTGATACAGAAATTAAAATTCAGTTCATCAGTGAACTAATTGGTGTCAATAAAAAATAGGGATGGGGAAAACCTCATGTTAGTCTACAAAGCAGCAATAATTAACTTCCCGAAGGAGAGAACTTGTAATAAAGACGATTTTCCTGATTTTTTTTGTGGGTAGATATCATAGTCTTCTAGATCATTCTAAAATATTACGGCCCGACGACAAGTCGTTTAATTTATAAAAATTCGTCAAAGTTTGCAAAAATTAGTATCGTTTTTACTTTACGACGTTTAGACGTTTGCTCAGAAACGACTGAACGGATTTCAAAAATTTAAAAGCGATTTGATGTATCTCGATGCGGATTATCGTTTCTCAGTTTTGTTCGAAGATCAGCCGAGCCGTTTCTTTGTAGTAGTGTTGAACTTTTTGTCCACATTTGAGCTAATACTACCGAATCGATTTTAAAAAATCAAAAACGGTTCGAAAGATATTAGTTGGGAATGATACTGATTAGTTTTAGGTGAAAATCTACCGAGCCGTTTTCTTGTAATTAACTGTTAAAAAAAAGTGAGCCGATTTTTATGGAACTTTTATCGGCAATATATGTCATGGTCTTATAGAACTTACTGAAAATTTACGGCTTTACGACAAGTAGTTTAATTTTAAAAATTTATCAAAATTGGAGAAATTGAGTACTTTTTTAGACGTTGGTTAAAATTACACGATTTACTTGGTATAACGAGAGAGTATTTGGTCTTAATGAACATATTAAACTATTAAAGTCCTACGGTAACTGGTTCAGTTCTAAAAATTGTTGATTTTTGAAAATTTGCTTTTAGAAAATACTCCGAGTTAACGTGTTCGTTCGTTGTCAATGTGTAACAAATCCACTCGGAATATTTTTAATCACTCATAATTTATTTTTTATTGATTAAGTCGATTATTTACACATATCGGGAAGTTCATGTAACTTGCCTCGAGGCAAAATACCAATAGCAACTAGTCTTAAATTTAATGATTTTCGGCAAGACGTATGTTCATCCCCGAATTATGACTTCTAAGATCGAAAAATAATAATTTATGATATGATTTGAGTATGAATCATTTCCTGCTAATTGTCGTTTTATTTCAACACGAAGCCCCTAGAATTGTAAGATTGATATTAAAAACATCGCGTTGCCTGGCTACAAAAATATTTTATTTCCTCTCCTCCTCGATATAACAGTATAGAACGTGCAATTAATTCTTACCATCGGTATAATTTAAAATTTCAAACTTGCAAGGCAGACGATATCCATAAGCGCTTTCAACATGCACGCCTCGACGATTATTATACAATGCAGTGTGTGTAATTGCTTGGAATTTCACAGCATTTCAGTTTATTTTCTCGATACATTTTCTGTTGTAGGAGAACTGCTACAAATAAACCATTTACGCAGTGCAGGTACTGATGCATGAACAAAAACTAAACAAAAAGCCACCGTGTTGTTCTCTAGACAGAAATAGTGTGAAATGCACTCGCAATACGCTTTTGATTCGCCGAGGTTGTGGCAAGGTAGAATCAAGGCAACTGTTTTTACAGGAAAACTAATGGTGGTGGAGGAAAAACATTGTGGTACACGAATCTACACGTTGTACTTTTAATTTTGCTAAAAAAACATATCAGTTTCACGAATTATAAAAAATTCTACTTTGTTACATATTTACGTCATATACCTCTGCTTTGTAGAAGATCCTGAGGGTTTATTCATCAGCATCAAGGATTTTTACAACCATTTTTTTTGTGTTTGCATTTTTTGTAGACAATTGGACTTGCTAATTTCTCGACGTTTTGAATCTTTCTTAATTATTTTACAACAAATTTAAAGAACTATATGCGTATACTGGGACTTTTATATGGGTATGTCGAGCTCAATACCACCTTTGTATGATACTGATTAAAACTTCCACTTATCATTTGCTTCTTTTTACCACGAAAACTGCCTTTAAGCATTATTTACTGGGAGGAACATCTAGAATACTATTATTCTCCCTTGTACCATTCGTTCTGCTTCTGCATTTCTTTCTTCAATCATTTGAGACCAAATTTAAAGAACTATATGCGTATACTGGGTCTTCTATATGAGTATGTAGGGCTCAATACCACCTTGGTAGGATACTGATTAAAGCTTATCTTTTGCCTCTTGTCCCCACAAAAACTGCCGTTAAGCATTATTTACTGGTAGGAGGATCTAGAATACTATGATTCTCCCTCGTACCATTCGTTTTTCTTCTTTCCGAAAATCAAAAATTGATTTCTGTATTTGTGAGTGACGGGTGAAACGACTTTTATTGACTAAAAAGTTGTTATTAAAAATAAGAAGAATGATTAATTTAATCGTTATAATTGCATTCTCCTTAGAATTCCATATTGTTTTCATAAACGTATGTTTCCAGCGTTTTTATTCTAATAAAAGAGCAGTGGTTATAAATGAAATTTGCATATGAATGCAGTTTTTAAAATGTGTATGGCAAAAACTTAATTTCACGGACCACTGAATGGAGTTTATATTTATCTTGACATCATCAGTTAAAAATAGCATTTTTAGGAGAGTTTGACAGAAAAAATCAACTATAATAAATGAAAACTTTGAACAAATTAATGATAATTGATAAAAATTACAATCTATGACTGTGAAATAATGTTTGTTGTAAATGGAGCTTTTAATAAATTGAAAAATAATAATAAAGTAAAATATCATATCGTGACCAAAAAATCAGATCTCATTTCATCTCCTAGACGTTGTAACTATATGGAAGTTGGAGTAAAGAATTCCAAACATTTTTATGTGCCAGTGGCGTGCAGAATGTTCTTCTATAGTATTGGAAATATCTCGAAATATCTTCAAGAAATGCAGAGAAATTGTTGGAAGTTTATATATATATATATATATATATATATATATATAATATATATATATGAAATAAAATTATTTCCAACAAATGGACACAAATATCCAAAGTAAAACCTCTAGAGTGCGACAGTAATGAGTTTTAGTTTAATGTAGACTTTAGTCCTAAACAGTCTTATGATAAAAGTAAAATAATAGAGAAGAGATCAAGACCTCAAGAAACTAACTTAAAGCTTGAAGAAATTATCTTGAAAAATCAAAAAATTATCTCAAATCCTCGAGTGTGGGACAGTAAAAATTTTAGCTTATCAAACTAAACTGATGGACTAAAATGAATGAGAACATGAAAATTAAAGTCTTTAGAATGCAACGATAGAGACTTTCAGCCAATCATTAAGTTTCAGGTATTCATATTCCAAAAATATCTTTGAAAGCTATTTTTATTGAGCTTTAGAGGCTTATGTTTCCAGTATGAAAAATTTTATTTTGAAAACCTAAACAACTCAAGAAAGTTCATGTTGATATGCGTACTTCTATGAACTGTTGAATGAATTCTCTGGAGTCTTTGAAAAGATATGCCACTTCCTAACAGAGATAGATCTAATCTGGCCTAGCAATGATTAGATCTAGTACGTACTATCGATTATCATAAAATAAAATCGGACTGGACAGCACTAGCCGCCTTCAGGATTCTATGGGGGTCTCTCCCAATGGTCATTTTGACAATGGCTTCTCTGGCAAATAGCGACGTTATCACATGTCCGGAATGTTTCCTAAGAAGTGTTAAAAGTTTCAAATATCTCTGGAAAGTATTTCTCCTTACCTCTTTGAGACGGCTTCGCAATTTGAGAAATCTTTTATTACTCTGGCTAATTTTATAAATTGTGGGAAATAAAATAGATAGTAGTAAAAAATTGAAAATGAAAATTTTTGCATAACCCTTTTGAAGATTTTGGCACGCCTTAGAAAAAATTATTGAATGTGTGTGTGTGCAAAAGTATGTGTGGTTACAATTTTTTGTCCACAATTTCAAGATAACAAGTCAACCGATTAGAATGATTTAATTATCATGCGATTTCTGGTGATGAATCGTGCTAACTAGTTTTTGGCAAAGGCAGGTCCAGCGGTTTCAAAGACACAAGATGCAAAGTGCTAAAATATCAATTATGAGAAAAGGGAGCATCCGATCTAAATGATACTTATTACTTGTTTTGACAGAATGAATAGTTGGCTAAGTTTTTTGAGAAGATCCAACAGTTTTGGAGATGCCTCAAGAAACGATGCTATGCACCACTAATTTTCGCTTGAACCAATTATGAACCATTTTATCTCGATAACCCATATATCCATTAATCATCGCAATCCAGTGAAGTCATCTAACCAAAACTATTTCGAACTCTCCTACATTCATTCATCCTATTTTTTGAGTGTCCTTGCATCATTAAGATAATTAGTTCTCGCCGGCGAACTCGGCCGAGCTGTTTGTCCTTTTGGCGTTGTGTGTAAAGTTCGCTCTTTCAGCGGGCAAATTAAGTGCCAGTTAGTCCAACTATAAGGACGACGAAGAAACGAAAAAAACTTCTAAGGAATAATAAAACCTCATAAATCTGAACCCCTTTTGTATAAAACAATGGCCATGTTGAAATTCCTGTGACAGAAATATAGTATACGATGTCTCTTTATTAGTCTGCTGATTATTTTTGCATTCAACTCTGATATTCAGAGCCAGTAATTAATTGGTCTTTTTATTCAAATTTATTATTTATACTATATCGTGCGTTGGTAGTGATGTTTTGCCAGAGGTTTAATTCCCAATCATATTTTTTAACGCCAAATGTTTGTTTTTAAATTTAATTACGGAACATGATGAAGAGGAAATGAATAAAATAATTGCAAACATTTTTTTTGTGTAGTCGGATGCGATAATTAATTTGGGAATATTTATAAACATTTTATGCACCTTTTCGTGATTGAAATTGATTTATTCATAACATCGTATGATCTGCATGTTTTATTATTAATCCTCATAACAGTATCCATTGATTTAGTTGTGTATGCTCTAAACATTTTATTTTTGCAAATAAAAATTGGAAAAATAATATGCATAGACTATTGAAAATTTGTAATATCTATCTAGGTTTACCCAAATAATGAACGACTAGATGCAAATATTGTGCCTGAACCCATAATTAAAATTTAGTAACTTGACATTGTTTTTTTAGGTATTGCTCATTGTTCCAAACTTTGATAAATTATCATATTTAAAACGCTCTTAGGATGTTTCTAAAGACCATGAACTCTATCATAAAGATTCATCAGAAATATCAAAAACATATTTCAAGAAATAATTTAGAAGAAACTAATAAGCATCACGAGTTTTTGAATTTTCAAAATTGATTCTGGATATATTGGGAAAACGTAGATGAGAATGTTCTTAGTTTTCTACTCATCCTAAAGTCAATGTCTTGGCTAATCATCTAGCAAAACTAATCAATGCAAGTCCTTAGAGTTTCATGTATTGGCATTTACATTTTTGAAATCAGTTTGCTGAACATGAGTGTAAATCTTAGTCTACATACACATAGAAAGAAATACCCTTTTCCAATTTTAGGGGCAAACGATGCAGCAATGACTTGAAATGTCGAAAAATCATGATATTAGCAAGTTGGAGTATTTGGCAATATCAAAGTTCTCATTCAATTGTCTTCCAAACCTCGTACTAAATACATGCTTTTGTATAAACCCTCATTGTAAAATATGAAACTTTCCACAAAAATGAATGAATCTTCATACCATTCATTTATTTCACCGATGTTATCCGAGTACAACAATGCAAAACTTTATCAAATATTGATTCCAAATACAATTCTTTGTTTGCTAAAATCCGCGTATCGTTTCTTGTTACGCCCGGAAACACATTGGCTGCTGGCATTATAATCTTTACTTTACAATTGCTCAAAGTCGGTGGTGTTTCGTTTCGTAGAAAGTTGGAAACTTTGTAAACTTTTTAAAAGATTCCGAATTTCCGATCGGCTTATTCAAACATCGATAACATTTGCTTATTCGGTACACACGTCGAGGCAACTTTGTGGTGAAGGATACTTCGACTATTTTTTACTAGAGAAAAGACGAGGAATACCGTCAAAAATGTTGGCACAAGTGATGCAAGTTTTCAAGAATTAGGTTTTTTGGTTAAAATATCAATTTAAAATTTATAACCCTCCGTCGGTCGGAGTGGTCTGGCCAGACTTTAATCGACTTCAATTTAAAAAAAAATTACTTTTAGTAAACATATCGACTTGAAATTTCTGGACATTTCCTAAAATTTCATTATCTGTCGATCAATGAGAAAATCAGCTCGAAAAAATGTGTGGTCCAGCCAGACTATTGCGACCATTCGAAGGTAAATATCTGACCGACGGAGGGTTAAAATCGCTCTAGTTTAGGAAACCTTTTAAAAAATGTACTGAAGTGTGTTGGCAAGTACCATCAGTAGTTGGTGCATCAAGATTATGAGATGGAAAATTAAATACGTAAAAATAATATGATAACGACATTATAGCAGTGATAAAATGATAGGACAATGAATAGAAATTCAAATTCTACTATCTTTTTCCTAGATGAAATAAAGTCTAGAACCAAAGTGGAAAATTTCCCTCACAACAGGGTTAAACGAAACGAAGTCGACGTTTGTACTGTAAGAAAAGGAAACCATCTTAAAGGAAGTAAGCGGCGGGAAATCGAAGAGATTTCTCCAGTAGCTACTCAGAGATCTGCTTTTCGAATAATGGGTCTCGAGTCCTTACAAGCCAGCACTTCTTATCTGATTCGCTTTTGTGTACATTATGCTTTGCTATGTATGCCAGTCGACCACTACTGGGAAAACTTTTTATGGTCGCGATAGGATTGACCGAAATAAAAAAAAATAGGAAAAAAATCGATGCAAGAAATTGAAATATTAAAAAATATGCTGATGTGAAGATACCAAAATTGCTTGCTGTCCTTAATATGGACATTTTCGAATTTCCTTACACCCAAAGGCTCAAATGATTCCAAATTGATGAAAAACAATGTTTTAGCTCTTAATATTGTCTTTTAGATAGAGCACAATTCAATCAAAGTTTTGTATGGAAATAGCATGAAATTGGAACCATTTCAGCACTTGGGAGCAAGGAAATTCGAAAATTTCCATATTAAGGACCACCCTAATGTACATATATATTTCATTAAATCCATTCGCACACCGTATCTTTCAACTTTAAATAGTTCCATGTACATTTTCGGAACACTTTGCATACAAAATGTTAATCATGCTCGAAAACAAATACGAACCAGCCAGGAACAGATTTAAGCTTTTGAAACAAGTGAAATAAATCAACGTTGAGGGCACCGTTCTCTCTAAAGCGTTTAGAAGTTTATTAATTGGCCCGTTAGAAAAACAAATTGAAATGGCTACACATCTCGTGCAACTGGGTCGCAAAACACGGCTCGGCCGACGGATGGAAACGTCACCCTGGTGCAGGCTGAGGTAATAGACGGGCTGCAACTGCAATTGCAATTGCAAGAAATAGTATTTTTGTTACAAACTTGGTAAAGTATAATAATAATGTGTGCCAAGTTTTATTAAATTCGCAAGATGCGCTTTTGAGAAGATACCATGGTTAAACATTTGGTAGGCCAGACGTGCTTTCAACCAAAAACTAGGCTAGTTTCAGGTCAGAGTGTAATCTTGCATATCTCGAAAACTATAGAATTTACTGATTTGAAATTTGTGTCACCAACTTGGTAAAATATAATAACAATGTGTGCCAAGTTTCATTGAATTTGCATAATCCGCTTTCGAGAAGATACCATGGTGCACTTAGGCCAGATGTGCTCTCAACCTAAAACTAGGCTAGTTTCAGGTCAGAGTGTTATCTCGCGTATCTCAAAAACCATGGAATGAACCAATTTGAAATTTTTGTCACAAACTTGATAAAGTATAATAACAATGTGTGCCAAATTTCATTAAATTTGTAAGATCCGCTTTTGAGAAGATACTATGGTTAAACATTCGGTAGGCCGAACGTGTTCTCAACCTAAAACTAGGCTAGTTTCAGGTCAGAGTTTAAGCTCGCATATTTCGAAAATTATAGAATGAACCAATTTCAATTTTTTGTCAAAAATGTTAAAGAATAATAACAATGTGTTTCATGTTTCATTAAATTTGCAATATCCGCTTTTGAGAAGATACCATGGTTAAACATTTGGTAGGCCGAACGTGTTCTCAACCTTAAACTAGGCTAGTTTCAGGTCAGAGTGAAATCTCCCATATCTCGAAAACTATAGAATGAACAAATTTGAAATTTTTGTTGCAAACTTGGTAAAATATAATAACAATGTGTGCCAAGTTTCAACAAATTTTCAAGATCCGCTTTTGAGCAGATACCATGGTGCATCTGTTTGAACATTCGGTAGGCCAAAAGTGTTTTTAACCTAAAACTAGGCTAGTTTCAGGTCAGAATGTAATCTCGCATATCTCAAAAACTACCGAATAAAACAATTTGATATTTATGATATTTATTTAATTTATAAAATAGAAAACATGAGAACTAGCAGTTTATGGTTGTTACTCCATCAAATAATTTGTGCAGATATACTCTTACAATATGAATTCCTTGCTTCGACAAAGTGTTCAATTACAATTTTATTCTAGATTGACACATCGCATCTGTATCGAGCTACTGGTCGATAAAATTTATCCATTTAACCCCGATTAAATGAAATACCGTGGACTTTTTCCATAGAATTTTATTCATATCGGTTGATGCATCATTTTCATACAAAACGAAATGCTCATGAATCACCGGATTAACCAAGAGCCGTTCGAGTCCGTTTTATTCGCATGCAATGCATTTATTGCACAGTTTTTGTACAGCTTTTGTTTTTGCAATTTTCGTTTTCATTTTTTTTTTGTTTTGTTGTTATGCTTCCAATATTATTTTTATATCACTGGCTGGTTGTAATCGGGCGCTAGAGGAATCGATGTGCAATGTGAAATATGTGAAATCGAAATATTATAAATATTTTTAACAACTGAATAAATGCAATTGCATATTTATAAATACATATATATCAATATCGCTAATTGATACAATGTGAAGTCGGTATTACATATAATTTCAATCATAATAACAGTCTAATTCAAAATAATAAATATATTCATAATTAATTAATTATACTAGTTTGGACACTAGTACTATCATCCTTCATATTCACATATACTATGAAGCTCATTGAAAACTAACGAACAATGAAAGATTTCCTCTATAGAAATTTGCAGAAGGAATTCTCAATCAACCCATCCATATATAACACAAACGAACGAATCAATTAAACAACATCCAATCACCATATCTATTTCTACTTAAAATATGACTCGTATTACAGAGCAAATATTTTATAGGAATTTCTACATAAATCCTCATCTAATAATAAACTAATGCAAAACAAACAATGCAGGTGTAGTAAACATTTCAGGCGTTATATCAACAGACGAGATGCAAAACCGGAGTACATTCCACAAAGGGAATCTGGCATAAATTCTAAATGTTTACGTTATATGTTAAATAATGCACGGCTGCACTTTGAATAACAACGCCGGGACCATTTATGGCTTATAGAACTACAAATGGCAAGCGAGATAATATTTATTATTCAACGACAGCGATACACCTGGCCGAGGGAATTTTCAAGTGATACAATTTTGATAATCAGGTGAAAAAGTTGTACAAAGCTCTCAGGGTAATGCACAGTTTCATACATGACTTTATTAATAACTAGATGACCCGACAAACGATGTCCTGTACTTATGTTTACAATTCAGGAGTTCCAATTTTTTTAAACCTATACTGAAATTTACCAATTAGTTAAAAATTATTATGTTTTTTTTACCCTACAGTCAATACCGAAATGTATATTCATCCACTCATATGGATTTTAAATGTACAACTGCTTTAAATAAAATGATGAGTATTTGCTATTTTTAAAAACATTATAAAACATTTTTTTCTTATAATTAGTTCTTTTATCGACATCCAACGTTATTTAAAAAAATGAAATTACACGACTGAGAGGGATGTCATCCCCCCGGGAAATGGCAAAGGAGTCTAAGTTATTTTCACTTTTGAACTTGAGAGTAAGAAAAACCTAATTTCAAAATTTCATACGAATTGGAGCACAGTAAAAAAATTCAGACCCAAAAGGCTCCATTGACTTGAGTAAATATTCCGTATCCGATGGCAAAAATTTGAAAATACTGATGTTTGTATGTGAAAAAGAAAAGGGTTGTTTTTAGGGTTTTCCCAAAAATTATTCGATTTTTTCGACTTCAACGAACATTTTAAAAAAAGAATTGGCCAAATTGGTCCAGGCGTTGTTGAGTTATGCGCTTACCAACACATTTTGCGATTCATTTTTATATTATAGATTTTACAGAGTGATTATATCAAACACTAAAATGCTGAATTAGCAAAATATGCAAGTTTAGTAATATATTTTTCATCACTGTAATATTTCCAGTTCCTAGATCGTAGTTACAAAAAATCTATTTAATGAAATGTAATTGATATAATTTTAATGTAATTGAAAAACGTTTCCACCTTCATGTTTAGCAGCTTATATAAATATTCACAATTTTGTATCAAATTCCACGTAAAGATTATTTACATGTGAGTTAGGATTATATACATGAGTACAGAAACGGCAGCCGTGCGACTAATTAGCACAGGAAAGCATGCAAATGAAGCTATAAATAAAGAGTTTCGTAAGATCGCTGTTATCTGATAACGCAAAACACAGAACTCCGGGGTACTCCGGGGTACTCCGGGAACTCACACTCCTCCTCCGACTATTTCTAATTACTTCGAGTTCATTGCTGTGTAAATTCTGCACAAGTTTTACCTTGGAATAGAGGAATATAATGAGAAAATATTGACACAAAAGTAATAGAAATATTTAGTATAAATAAATCACAAAAAGTATTACAAGATTAGGGATGACTTGGTTTCTTATATATCATCTGTAGATTTAGGATGGATCAGTATTTGACCAGTCTTTTTTTCATATAAATTACAAACTGCATTGTGAAGACAACCAGTATTTTGGGTAATATTACGATTTTTTATGATCTCACCGAAGTAGTAGACCTACAATTATTTTGGGCACAAAATCAACCATCATGCCAAATTTCATCAAAATCCTAGACGAGCAACGTGCTGGTTCTCCTTGTGAGCACGTTTATAAATGCAACTTGTTTCTTGTTGTCTCACAATATTTTTTGGAAACTTTTTATCCAGTAATATATTTTATTACACAAGGATATCAGAACTTAACTGTGTCCATCTATACTATCCTTTGCCCTTTGCGTCCATTCATTTGCACATTGAATAAATAAACATTTATTTCCATAAATCCAGCAGTCTCAGCTGATAACCCATCTAACCTTTCCTCGCATAAATGCATGAGTGCATAAAGTAAATTGGATTCGCGGATAGTAAATCCTTAAGAAATTGAGACATTGCAATTCGTTAATATGCAAATTGAGGACGCACGCTACAGTTTGTGTGCGTTATCTTTGCTCCAAGTCGAGCTTTCTGCCGAGTGGGATATTATAATTATAATTGAATGGTATTAAATGAATTATATAATCTATTGCCAGAAATATAAGTTATAAGTCGTTCGGAGGAAATATTTAATTGGTATATCTTATCTGTAACACTAGGGTATATATTGTCTTGAAAAAAATATTTTGTACGTAAGGAATGTTTGTGCATTATTTTATTAGTCTACTTAATAATCACTGCTATGTTTTTTGGAAAAAAATTGTAATGGATTTATACAAATTAGACATAAAATTTTCAAATCAGACATGGATTTTGTTATGCTTATATGCACTCATGCAACTATGTCTGGCAAATACATCAATTATTTTTCTTACATTTTTCATTCTGCCAGTAATAATATAATTCAAATCAGGATAGAGTATATAAATAAATTTAGTGATTATATTTCCAACCTGCCTGATAAAACTTTATCGGTTTTTCAAATTGGTTTTCTTTTTCTTTTTTCAGTAAATATCAAGGTACCTGAAAAACCTAAACAATATAAAACCATGTTCTCTGAGCACAGGATTAATTTAAAAAAAAGTATTATTGATCGTCCTATCATTTTATATACGGAAAAAAATGATGATCTTAAAAGTATAGTAGGTAAAATTTAAATTTTGTAATTGGTTTTCTGACGGGAAAACAATGTTGATCTGAAAAAATTTGGAACGTAAATTTGTTTGTGTTTTTTTTTCATATTATATATATATATGTATATATATATGTGTGTGTGTGTGCGTGTGTGTGTGTGTGTTACATAAATCACATGTGGAACATATTGCCGAAGCGCATACGTGAATCAATTACCGAACAACTGGCACGTAGGCACGTAAGTAAGTGCCGTCTCAATTCAAAGGCAAAGCAAAATCAGGAGTGTGTTTCGATCAAGCTATCGTCTCTAGTCTACTTCTGTAAAATCGTGAGCAATTTCCTTTATACGGAACAAAGAGTCCCACTGAAAGGATCCTTCGAGCCCTTCGGGAATTTCTTCATTAGCAAGAAGAGCTCGTTGCTGATGGTATAATGAACGCTTTGGGAAGAATTACAGAAGATTTTTTCAGTGGCTTTTTAATATTTCACTGAATAAGGATAATTGGTAAATGACTCGCTAATTGTACTTGTAAGCAATACATCGTTAGCCCCAAGTGAAGTTGAATTTATAGATATATTTGGGATGATCGATTCTGATTTAAAAGCTAGTGAACTCTCGTACCAATATGTCTAAAAGTTCCAGTTGTGCTTTATTGAGCCACTGACTCATAATACTGACAAATAATATAACTTTTGAGTTAAAAATAAAGTATTTTCAAAAATAATTCGCCAGCTCCTCCTTTACAAGTGAACAAGTTAGAAATTGAAATAATGATTCCCGATTCTCCCCCTCGTGCGCCTATTCCCGTATAAAGTGAAAGTTCATACTAATTTCTCCAAAAGCTTTACCGATCGTTATCGCGCGCATACTAATTGGTGTACCGATGAGCTTTTTCGAGCTTTTACCGCCGTTTTATTTTTTTGTTGCTCTCGTTGCCCGTTAACCGCAGATTGCGATATCGGCGTAATAACGATAGGACGAGCATCGCATCTAATCCGCATACAAAGTAACGAATTAGTGTAAATGTACACATTAGGGTTCATTATGCTAATTTCAAATACCCCCGACCAGAAGCTTTTGGTTTTTCGAGTTATGACTTTGTTATTTGTATTGGTAAAATCGGTAAATGACTTTTGAAGTTATTAAAGAAAATCTGTGACAGCTTCAAATAAATTAGCAAAAGAATCAATTAATATCTTTATAAATCAGAAAAACCTAAACAATATAAAACTATGTTCTCTGAGCACACGATTAATTCAAAAAATAATAATAATAACATTGATCGTCCTATCATTTTATAAAACAAATAAACAATGTATCATTATTACTTATTACAAATTATACGAGTTTCCACAAAAATTTCGATGACTAATTAGTACATTTCAGTGAACCATTTCCCAGCTCGTAATCAATTAGTACTTTTATTTCCAAAATGTCATTAGTCCATGTGCGCACTGTAGTACGGAAATAAAAATACAATAAAGCACAGATAAAACACAAGCGGTCTAAAGATAAAATCTAGATTTCATCTATTTTTTCCTGGTCCTAAATTACACCTTACGTTATATTCTTGTTATTACAATCTACATCCGACTGGCGTACACTAATGGATAAATGCCACGAACTGAATTGTTTTGTTCCTCGACGATTCATTAATTTTTTCCTGGACATTAGTTATGTATTCCGTGATTTGTAATGAATTCAATTGAAAAAAAGAAATATTGAAATATGATGCTTTAGCATAACGTAATTAGCGTTTTGACAAAAGAGGGAGATGGGCAGTAATTTATGCAACGTTTGTATAATTTTTCTAACAAGTCATACTCAGAAGAGAAATTCTCAGAAATAAATAAAAATTATAATCTAAGAAGCTTCATTAGGTCAATGTCCTAGTTTAAAATATTTTTTCATATGCAATCTACGATACTATTCACATGTGCATTTTATTATTTAAATACGGCGGCGACGTAAAACATTAATTTATGCAAAGTTTGTCATGATAAGAACATTAATGTATGGAAAAATGATTAGAAAAATGAGTTTAACTTTAGTGTATCTTTTTAAAATACTTTTGAAAAAGATATTTCTAAAAATCTATTCATTCAATTTCTTTTAGGCCAGCCAATTATTTGTTTCATGTAAGAGACGTCCATTGGAGAAAAAACCAAATCCATCGGTTTTTGGCTTGTCTTTCAATTGGCAACTATTTGGAAGAAAAAGCCTCCCTATTCACAGTTTTGTAAAGTACTCTATTGAGAACTAACGAACCGTAATATACAGCAGGAGTGGTCAAATTCAATTTCGAAAGAGCCGAATTTATAAAAAAAATCTAATTTCCAAATTTCAGCAATACTAGCAACTATAGACTAATATGGAAATATACGATGATTAAACTCTAATATTAGTTTACTGCAAATTGCAGTTTACTGCAAATTTATTATCCAGGTTAATAACCACAAGAGAGAAATATTGATTAGTATTCAGAATATTAATCAATGATTGATTAATATTCCGTTAACGCTAATTTTGCTATAATAATAATATATCTAATCTATTTGCCTTCAGTTTAGTTTAGGGAGATGAAATTTAATGTAAAGTTATGTATAGAAGCTGTAATAAATTGTACAAAGTTGAGACTAATAAACTTTTGTTATGCATAAAAATTGTCCCAATAATTAAATTGACCCTATCAACTAAATCAACATTGAGCATTTTCTCAATACATGAGTTCATCACTTAATAAAAAGAATATCATATCATGAAAAACGTAAACACAAAGTTGAAAAGCTTTCGAAAATAACTTTCGTGAATAAAAACATTACAAAAAAAATATTAGTAAGTTCTCCTAAAGCTGATCATATCCTAAAGTATTTCTTCCAACATTAACGAATAATTAAAAGGTTGAGCAACTTTCATTATTCTTTACCACCTGTGATATAAATGGTAAGACAAATCGACGATTGCTTTGCCCTTTCTCCTCATAGTTATAAATTGGTTTAAACCCACTTTTACCATACACAACCCACTCTTTTCTGCATCTACTATTGTCAACCCGTTTCGTCATTGCCTCCCTGATTTCGTGAATGCTTTTGTAATGGAGTTATTTTTATTAGGCAATTTGTCCTGAAGAAAAGGGAAAAGGTTTGCTACAGCGGTATTCTGATAGCTTTAAAACTGGATATAATTTTAAATGCGACGTTCTATTGAATTTCAAATTGCCATGTGGAAGAATTGATGTGATCTTTTATTGCCTCTTGAAAGTAAAATTAAAGATACAATTTGTGTTTAGGAATAATTAATTATAATTGTAAACTTTTGGAATGTATTTAATCGAAGCATAGCATTTTCTTGTAAATAGATAAATCTATGCTGTAATGGCAACTCAGATAAGATGAGAAATAGTTGAAAAGAAGAAAACTAGACAAGCAGGCAAATTGTTTGCATATCTTTACGTTTCAATACCTATTAGTGTGATAAATTTTCTGACTCGATTAGGTTTATATATTTGTAATAATCTTTAAAAAAATACCTATTGTTTTGATTATAATCTTTTATAAACTTTTATTGATTATTGATCAATTTTATTCCTCGAATTAATGAAAAAAATGTTTGTGTGAACGTGTGGATTCTTTCATAGGCCTTGTTGGTGCTGTACTAGACATTTTTAAAAATAATGTTTTTTAGTTTCAGAAATAGCCATTTCACCCATGTCCTACGTGAGCGATTCAGCGAATGTAAATAATGCGATTTCTGGCGGCACGATGGGGCAGCAGCAGCATTGTGCCGCGGTTCATTTAGTTTGTTGTTGCGCTACATCAGCTCGCGGATCTGCGCTATTCGAATTAGTACGAAATTGCAGCCGCAAAAATTTAATACCGTATATATCTGCTGTTGCTGTAGTATAATTTTGCTGTTTATGCATTCTAAATAGTATTAAAAGCATTAACCCGTTATCGAATTACACTATTCGGACGGAATGTAAATAATAGTGTTTGTTCGATGGTGGATGTGAATTCGCTAGAGAGGATAGTTAAATTTATGTACTATATTGGGGCTTATATATTTTGTACCAAAAAATATGGTTATATATTTGCAGAAGCTATATTTTTGGAAGAACATGAACAGCTGTAAAAATTTACACTTTTTTTTTAAAAAAATCAACTATATCATATACATGCATTGCATAAACATGAAACAAAAAGTAATTAATTGTAAATATCAAGCCTTGAGGCAAGTTGCATTAACTTCCGATATATATATATATATATATATATATATATAATCATTTACCTGTCACCTGTTGACCTGTCCGCCTGAGTACCTATCTCTCTAAAATTTATTTTCATCTACCCGATCACCTGTCTATCTGTTTATCATTCTATTTGTATATGTGTGCCCTTATGAAAATAATTAGAAAAGTATTGAGAAAAATATTTCAGAAAATTTCTAGAATCAAAAACAAATATTTACGAGAAACAATCGTGAAAATTATTTTTGATAAACAATTGCAAATTATGCAGCTTATAGTTATATTGCATCAATGATAATAGATTTCTAAATCTATTATCAAAAATGAGAAATACAGAAATTTTTAATACTAAATAATACGAAAATTGTTGTTTATTTGAAAGTACATGTCTAAAATCTTTAATTTGATGATATTCCTATCTAAATTAAATCAAATCAGCTTAAATTTCGTACGTTTATAGTAAGCCAAGAATTGCAACAAAATGATACTTCTCTATAGAAATGTTATCAACATGACTAGAATACAAATATTCTATCTAACATTTACAATAACTTTATCAGTGTGAAATAAGCTTTCCACCATCAATCGAAGCTCACGGTTCGAACATTTATTTTGGAATTAGCAAACAACAAAACTGACCTGCTATATGTGGAATAGAATTTACTAGGTCGTTCCGACATAAAAAATATATGCGCCGCGTTGTTTGTATTTTTCGAACAGAAAATACACCAATGCTGTACCCGTCGGATGTTGCCATGTAATAGAAATTCGTTGGAAAATAATAGATAAATAGAATAAAATTGATGTGGAAATTACGAATACCAGCTGACTAGAATAAGAGAATCAAATCGAATGATAATTGACTATGAGATAGTAAATGTAATTGTTAAATTTGGATCAAAAGTTACCAATTAAACAAACTCCTTTTATATAATATAATAATCCTATTTATATAATATAATAATTATCCCAATCTGAACATACGGCATTGAGCTATGGGCGCGCGCAAGCAATTCAAATATAAAAAAATGCAAGTAGCGTAATCGATGATTTTAAGATGCATTGTGAACGCACCCTGGTATGTTACAAATGACACCCTACATAAAAACCTAAAAATAAAAACTATTGATGAAATGATAAAGGAAAGGAGCAAAAAATACCAGGAAAAACTACCAGGTCACCCGAACATATATTTAAAAGAATTAAGCGAGTAATATCCCACACAAAGATTGAAGAAAAAATGGCCTTACGATCTCAAATAAAATGTCAAAAATTAAAAAAGAGATATATCTTAGAAAATAATCTCTCAAATGCATTAACATTACAGCACATTGTCTTAAAAAAAGTATATTATTTTGATTGACAATAAAACTATGCAAATAAAAAAAAGTTAGCAATTACGTTTAGGTGTTAATAATTTTCGAAAGTTCTCGGTATCCCACTTCTGACTTCTTATTCAATAATCGACTCCTGAAATTTTACAATATTCCAAAGATTATTGGCTCATGTCCGTAACCTATTCCTCTCAATGTTTATAGCCCGATGGCTTTACTTTTGCTTCTCAGAGACATTTAGAGAATCGAGCACGTTTCGGTTCACGGCTTGTTTCGTATTCAGACACCTTGCCTCGATGGCTTTATTTACATGACAGGCACATATGTACGTGAATCGCACGCGCCTGTGCGTTCCTTCCAACGAGCAAAATATTCCATAGAGAGACATGTCTTTCGCAAATAGTTCGGATCTCAAGACTTTGGGAGATGGGGACCAGGTGAATGCTTCCACGGATAAGGCGACGTTTTGAAGATTTTGCACGATTTTAATTAAAACCGAATTTAAATGCAAATTTTAATTAGGACTGATGATAATGGTGGATTTGGATAATCTTAATGGTGAACCTTTGTAATAGGATAATTTAAAGAAATAAGAATTCGATGGCTTAAATCATATTTTTTGTTGCATTTTTTTTTTTAACTTCCCGTAGGATGAATTTTTTTTCTCTGTGGTCCAGTTTTGTGACACAATCTCACCTCGATCCAGTTGTCAGGCGACATATCAATTTCTACTTGAAATTATAGTTGAAAAGTAAATCAAACAGCAAAAATCCTCTGTTTCAAGCTAGATTTCTTGCATTAGATTTCGGACACAAGTTATTATTTATAATATTACTTTGTAACTAATGAATCTAGTCTATCCCAGTAAATTCACTGGAAGTCCCAAATGTGGCAATTTAGTCCGTTAATTGAAACAGATAAAATAAACCGATCACTCATGCTCCACGTCCCTATGTACATACGAAATTCATTCCCAAGGAAGTTTGCGAGCCCCGAACACGGTATCAACTCAAAGCGGGTGCTCCAAAATCAATCTGCATATAACGAGATATGAACCCAAAAGGCTTAGCCTTCGAGTATTTGTACCTACGTACGTATATATCGGTAATAATCGTATATATGTTACATATATTATGGCTTCAGTGATAAGTGCCTTTTCGTAACCTCTCTCCATTATTTATGGCATAATGTATGTTGTTTATAGCAGCGTGTTTTCGATCTTTATTTCCCTTTTTGCTCAGCTTAGTGTATTAGATTGGATGTACTCGGTATGATGTATTTATAACATTGATGTTTTTATTACGTGCATTAGAATAACAAATTTATGTAACTGATATTTTAAAAACAAACAGGAAAAAATCAAAAATGCATGAGCATTTTTATCCCTTGATAAATTTTAAAGCACATAAATCTACCAACAAAAATATTTGCGAATAATCTTTCCTGTATAATTTCCAAACTTGACAATATTTATATTACCCTTTCAGCTCGTCATCAATCAGTGATCAATCAAAAGTCTAGGTAATTAACAAAAATTTCAACAGAAATCGGCCATCCTACGCAATCGAGTTTGCCCACGCGCGAATCGCTCAAAGGTACGTGTCAACAAGAAGCTCAGCCGTGCTTTTGCGAATGGTTAGAGGACCTAAGTCAATATAGACCCTTGGGCTTATTTTACACGAAACACGGATAATAGATAATAATGGATATTGCAATAATAAAATATTTTGCTAGTCTAATCTATGACATGTTCATTATTGGCAAGTAATCTATTTCAAATTAATGTAGAGAAAAAGTGTTATCTAAATTATATCTGATAAAGATATATAAGTAACGATCGAGTTAGCCAACAGATCAGAAGATAAGTCATTGCGGCTCTGTAAATTTATAGTTACTACAAGAACATTTATTAGCCCTGACCACTGGTCTTTCTTCAGCCTGTTTCCCTGTATGCCTAGGACTCGGGTGATCGCGAAAACATCAACTAGCTCTGCACACTGGTCTTCTACTGGACTACCTATCCAGTATGCCAAGACCAGCGATCCAGACAGCAATAGTATCATATGCATGAAACGACGCAATATCTACAACTCTCCTACACTCTTCAGTATTTACACAATTAAATACAACGTGTTTCCGATCACCTCCGGATAGGAATGACGTCAACGCTACATAGTAAGTAATGTGGCGATCAGCCTTGACTGTGACTCAAATCAGCCATGAATTTAAAAAATAATAAAACGATGTGTCATGATATTTAGGTATTTTTGTAAACAATATTTTATAATATTTATTTCTTCAGTTAGAAAAAAAAAACCTATTATAAATTAATACATTTCCACAAGGCCTTGGATAATCAAAAAAACATCTGGTTAGTTTGCACTTAATTCAATGACCATATAAAACTATTTAAAATATTTTCAGTATTGTATCATGTTGCGTTAGTAGGATGTGCAACTACTGGATTAGATTGGATTTGCACGAGTCTCTAGTTTCACTAATATATCTGTTTACCAAAAGACGTTTCTAAATTCTGTTTATGGTCTAATAATTCTATCTCCCCCGTCCAAGTGTGAAAAGTTCCTTACAAGTCAATAGAGATTTCAGACCCATACACATAGGCATATTTAACCTACATTCTCCGGGTCCTTGATAATGGCAGATTATCTGTTTCATTGTGTCAACTATTCTCTTTTGTCGAATAGAACGCTCTACGGTTCCGCTGGACCGGAACAGGAAGCTACTAAACTCCTAATGGCGGGTACTTAAGTTTAGAGGTTAGGCGATTTCGCCTAGAAGATGGGGTGGGGGGAGGATATAGAGTGATTTTTTATATGTCGAAACTCTAATGCGATTCTGCTAGAGACATTGGTAAAAGATAGTCGAAATACATTCATAGTTAGATTGAACAGATTTTTAATAAATGCTATATCAAACCCTGGTTCACATTATATTGTATTATATTATATTATACCAAAACCCAATTCCAAATTTAATGTACTTCAATATTTTAATTTAACTTTCATCACAATTTATGAGGAATTTAAGTCTAACAAGTATTCCGCCAT
The DNA here is from genome assembly GCF_003426905.1 of Ctenocephalides felis. Taxonomy (NCBI): domain Eukaryota; kingdom Metazoa; phylum Arthropoda; class Insecta; order Siphonaptera; family Pulicidae; genus Ctenocephalides; species Ctenocephalides felis. The sequence goes on along the minus strand of NW_020539724.1, from coordinate 7,557,207 downwards.
TTCGAGAAGAATTTCTTTTAATTTTCAAGTCCTTTCAGGCGCCATTCTCTGTTCGAAGAAACTTCTTAAGAAACAAATACGTTCGTTGAATATTTAATGTCGCATTAAGTGCTCATATTAATTTGATTACGGGCGGCACGGAATAGAATAATACATTATGGTCAAAATGTAAGAGTCATGACGTCTAATATAAGGCTATTTAAAATGCTACCAGACATCGAAAGATCTTGAACCATTAAAATATTAAATAGGCCGAGTTTGATAATTAATTTTCTTAGTATCTGATTCGAATCGCGAGATATTCATTATTTGCTAAGTGACTAACTTTTTGCCAAGACTTTCATATTTTTTGCCATAAATTTATAAAATAGTGGCAGTTCTAACATAATTTTGTTCAATGTCAATTCAAAATCAATATTATATTACATTTTTAAACATGTTTCTGGACTATCTTATATAAGTTTCTGATAGAAACGAGAATCAGCGAACCGCAAAATAGATTCTTGTATATACACAAACATAAATCGTCTAAAATGTAAACGATGTGAGTGTAATTCCGATATCTTGAAGTATCGGAAAAATAAATCCTTTTCGATTATATACATATATACATATACACATCGCATACATATATATATATATATATATATATATATATATATATATATATATATATATATATATGCATATATAATTGGAAAATCTTATTAAAATAGACATTATTGCATCTTGAATGGAAACAAATATGGGAAACATCAATACTCGAGGATATTTTAAATCATTTAATAATCACTTGCAAATAATAATTATAATAATAATAATCATACGAATTTACAAATATATATATATATATATATATATATATATATTATATCAATTTGGAAATATGAACAAACAATATTCTATTTTGCACTAATTTATTAAATAACAATTTTCACAAACGTTTCGAGACTAGGTTTGTCTCATCATCAGTGTGTTATAATTTAAAATTTAAAATATGAAAACCTAAATTAGCATTACAAGTCATGTTATCCATTACAAGTCGCTCGATATACTGTCTTCTGCCACACCAACGATCGTCGTTACAAACAATATTTTTAAAAATATTTAATTATCACTTTCAAACCATATTTATATTTGCTATTATTTACCCTATATTTCAAACTTCTGACAAAACTTTTTTCCTAGTCAACCTACAATTTTCTTTCAAGTGAAAAAAGCAGTTTGACATAATGTTGTAATCTAGTCCATGTGACAGTAAAATTCACGGACTCCTCCAAGCGTTGAAGACATTGAATGGAAAACTCTCGGTCTTTTTCAACTTGAGTGCCGTTATTATTAAAAGAGAAAAAATGCACAAGACAAAATACGAACGATTACTTTGATTTACTGCTGGGCATAGGGAAAAATATGATACACATATACAGAGGGGAAAGAAAGTTCAGAATATGATAATAAATACATTTTGTATTTAAGATAGGCAATTGGAACCATATTTTTGATCAATATTTTCAAGTGTTTAAGAATTTTGGGTAAACTCTAAATGTCTTACCACTGACTCAAGGAGAAACCTAACAAATCAAACTGAACCAAAAAATATCAACCACGTGAAACAAAACACACCAGTTTTGCGTTACCCAATGTTGCCTCAAAAATATGTCCTCCTCCCAACTTCTGCCTCTGCTGGTTAACTTTAGTAAATATCATGTGCAGGAATGTGTTGTTCACACTTTCCTTTCCAACTGAACCAAAAAATACCAAGCACGTGAAACAAAATTTGTACACCAGTGTTTCAGAATTTTGGGTAAAGTCTAAATGTCTTTTACCACTAATCCAAAGGAGAAACCTAACAAATCAAACTGAACCAAAAAAATATCTACCACGAGAAACAAAACTTTCCCCAGATTTGCCTTTCCCATTGTTGCCTCAAAAATATGTCCTCCTCCTCCTGCCTCTGTTGGTTAACTTTAGTAAATATCACATGCAGCAATGTGTTGTTCACACTTTCCTTGATTCCACATTAAATTTCAAACAAGTCTACTTTTTGTGCGTCCAAAATAGTCTTGGCTGCTTTTGAATATACAATGCGACTTGAAAGATTATCCGCGTATGCATCCCAGCGTATAATTCTACGTGAGCAGAGCAACTTGGAAGTTTAGAGTAGTTCGTAGTGTGACTCGTGCTTCAGCAAAAGTTAGTCGTTCTCTATGAGAGGCTTCGAAACTTGCCCATTTGCTTTTGGTGTCACATTTTAAACGTTTCAGAAACGAAGAAGAAAGAATCAAATCGGTGAAAACAGTTTTTCAGGAACGCTTCTTAAGGGAAGATAAATCTTACATCTCTAGAAAGGAGTTTGACTTTGCCAGAAACGCAGCACTGATCATTTTTTGTATGCCTAAAATATTTAAGATGTTTGTTTAGGTCAAATATTCCCAAACTTGTTTAGCCGATATTAATTTTTTGATAAATATCTATTTGAAATATCGTTTTGTATCAAATATTTAATATAAAGATACAAATACAACTTTAAACATTTATTAATTAACTTTGAAATAATAATAAAAAATTTATATTAACAAGATGCATCATGGATCTTGAAGTTGTCATAAACACCTTGGCGTCCATATGAACCACTTTAGGAATTACTGGTATACGTCAACAACTCTATGGTCTAAAATGGTAAGTTTAGCTAAAGTATTCTCTGGTCTAGTTTTTCTTCTGAGAAGTTTAACTATTCAAAAATATGTGTCCAAGAAGATTTTTCAAATTTCGAATTATTTTCAGAGATACCGCTGTTTCCTTCTCCAAAACTTTAAACGCGTTTTTCTCAAAACTGTATTTTTCGATACGATACTCACGATTTCTCAACTTCTACTGGATCGATTTTCTTTAAATTTTTACAAAGACTACTTCATAGCCTTCTCTTTAGTGTGATCTGCGCTCGTCATCTTTTTTGCATCTTTTTACGTTTCAGAGGTTTCTGAGCATTTTGGCATACTTCAGAAAAAATTGATGTGTGTGTGTCTGTGTATGTGTGGGGACAATTTTCGTCGAAGATTTCGGGCGTATGAATGAACCGATTTGAAAATTCAAAAAGCAATCGATTCCTATTGATAAGGAGATGGGCCTTCACAGACTCAACTATATAGACTCCCCTTTAGTTTGAATTGCGCTCATCCCCAAATTACATTTTTAGTAATTTAAAAAAAAACGAAAATATTAAAAATAAAAGTGAGACATAATTTAACTATCTAGAACAATCCTAAACTGGTACCTTGAATATACAGATTTCCCAGTTGGTACAAAATCTGAATTTGTCGAGATTTTGGCGCATTGACCATCTATTTACTTTATCCGTGATCCATAAATTACGTTCGAATTTACCTTCGTCGCACCCTAAAACAAATAAAACTTTTGCCGCCTCTTCTGGCGAGCTTTGTCGCTAAAATAACAAAACTGGGACAAACATAATGCGAAAGAAATATCTAAGCTCGATATCTCATAACTTCCTCGATGTAAAAAGTCTGCTGTAAATTTAATTATCCATCTAATAAATCACATAAAAAACAGAACGGCCGATATAAATCATTAAAATACACCACTGCCGCCGATCCGGCCGCACATATTTAATTTCGTTCGCATTTAATTACGTTAAAAGCGTCGCCTGATAAATTATTCATATTCACAGACTGTGAACCAGAATGAATCGGGACCAAAGCCTTTCTGATATATTATAGATGGCGATTCTATAAAAAATTCCACGTAAAGATCCATAATTCAAACATTGATATCTTGACGGGAATCTGTGATAACTTAATACCTACTTTCGATATTGTTTCATGTTATTCAATACAGTTTCGAGTAAACATTATTGGAAGGAAATGTAGAACATGTTTGGTAGATATACGGAAATTGACTGAGATATTTATCATACGTACACTTCATAATATGTGTTATTTATAGGTTTATAAAAAAAAGTCCAGAACTGGTCGTGTAAAGCCAGACTGAAGTTTCTGTATTAAATCTGATCTACTGAAATTATTGTATGTGTAAATACATTCAGTGGAAACTCATTTCAGTATATTCATTTAAAATACAGATAACACAATAAGCGATAAACTAAAAACGCTCATTAAAAAAATAACAAAAGCCTTCTCGAGGATCACACAAAATTTTCCAGATAACTTCACCACCCGAGCAAGTTTGAGAAAGAATTTCATGTTATATTAATATCTGTAATTTTCAAAATCTTTAACAATAGTCAGAAGATTTTACATTTTTAGAAACACATCCATTTTTTCTGAGGTATGCCAAAATGTTCAGAAACCTACAAAACGTCGAGAAATGCAAAAATTTTCATTTTCAATTTTTGGCCCATTACTATAACTACCCTACGGAAAGTTAATTGTCAAAGGTTGTCCGTACCTACCTAACATTTTTTATATTTTTAGATCAATTTTCTTTTAGTTTTAATATTTTTATAATGTGGCTTTCTACCCCAAATCCCTAATTCATAATCGAAATATCATTCATCAAACTGATAATAAGATTTCCTAAGACTTAGGGAATTGTGGTAAAAGGGCGTAAAAATTTAGAGTTGTATGTATTTTTCCAACTTGTTCAATTAAATTCACAATTTTACTAATTGTGAGACTTATTATAAATGTAATATTGCAAAACATTTAATAAACGAATCAAATTCCAGAAGTTCTTTGTAATTCGCACTGTCAATAACGCGAATTATTTGCAATATTACTTTTCTTAGTGAAAAGAATGAAATGCATGAACTTAAAGTACGCCCTGCAGAAAAACTTAATGAGCATTTTTACTTAATTAAATCTTTGAAGTTGCCGCGCTCTCGCTTGCTGCGCATTCATTATCTGCCGTCGAAAAAGTGTTGTGATAACGATGCGAATTTAATTATATCTGATCATCAGTTATTTTTTATATTGACTCAAAACTTTGAAGAGTTTTTAATTAATGTAAAACGTTGATCCATCTAGATGGAAACACTTTTCTTTAAATTGGTTTAAGCAGACGGAATTCTTATGAGAATAAAAAATTTGAAAATATTTTTGTTTTTGCCGCGAAAAGTGTCTAGACCTATAATCATAGAATCACATGTTGCAGAAATAATATACTTACATTCGGAAATATAGATCAAAGTATTTTTCTAAATTTACCAAGAATAAAAAGCTCCTTAAGGACCATATTTATGAGAATGTGTGTCCATGCCCATTACACAATATAAAAATCATTATACCTACGTCTTATGTTATTCCATTATTATATTCGTCCTTTGATATGTTTATATTTTCAAATTGAATTTCTTTCCGGAATAGAATAATACGTTTTGCGAGAGAGAGCTCATACAAAAACTTTTAATTTATTCTAACTTCGTAATGGAATTTACAATGGCAAGTTATAATTAGATCTCAGAGTTCTCAATCTAAACATCAAACTAAAATTAGATTAGCGAAATAAAAAGTGAAAATTAGGATATATACCGGTGTCACAGGATTTTGAAGATGTTATATTAGGAAGAAGATAATTATTTCGCATTAAGCGAGATGAAAAACGAGATGATAAAAATAATAGGAGATAATAATTAGGATAATCTACAAATTGAGTAGTATTTTTTTGGTTTGGTATTAGCCAATGAACAAATTTTTTAAATCTAATTCTAAAGTTTAGCATAATATACGCATCTAATTGACAAGGGTTTCCGGACTGAATATTAGATTTGTTAAATTTTATCCACAAAGTTTTAAGTAAAGACTTTCAGATGGCATTTAAATGTCGTGAGGATCTAAAATGTTCAGAAATCATCGAAAAAAAACATAATTGGCATCCGAATAGATCGAAAATTTTTTGGCAACCGAAGCAGGTAGAAACTTCAAACACAAAGTAGATAAATTGCCATTTAGCGAAAAATATGGATAATTACCATTTATTTCAATGTTTTTAACTATTGGTGAATTAATCGCTAATAAACCAAAATATAGCATGACTCCAGAGGTTCTCGATTTTTTTTAAGTGAAAGTGCTAAAAATTACACAGCATATTCACTAATCGAGCAAATATCTGCTAAAGTTTAATTATGAGCTCTTAAAATCCGCATTCTAGTTACATGAACTTAATTTTTTTTAGAAAAAAAAACAGAGATCCAAGGTTATTAAAATCTATTATTTTTCAAGAAACTTTTGTAATGAAATTTCTCACTATATTCACTAATCGGGCAAATATCTGATAAAGTTTAATTATGAGCCATTATAGTCCACTAGCTAGATGTAAGTTCTAATATTTTTTTTCAGAAAAAAAACACATCCAAGATTATTAAAAACCTATTTTTTTTTTCAAGAAATACTTTAACTAAAATTTCTCTGTAACTCATAAACAACGGTTTGAGTTAAAAGTAGATTTGTGAAAAGCATCATAATTAATTAGTATTCATATTTAAAAAAAACAGATTCCGATATTTTCGTCTAATTTTTCAGCATTTCGAGAGTCCTATTTTGCATTTCCATACCAATTGAAAAAATTCGTATCGTATTATTCATTCAAATTACGAGACATGGTCGATCAACCAATAATAATTCAAACATGAATAAATATTATAAATAATATAAATTACGAGACATAGCCAGTCAACCAATAACAATTCAAACACGAATAAACTTTATAAATCATTTATAAATATATAATCACTTACCTAATATCTCGACAGTGTGAACCTGGTCTCGATTATCCTGATCACTAATTTGACACATGTAATCACCAGCATCCTGGGGTCTCACGTCGCCGATTTGTAAATTGTAACCGTCGACAAGGCGAAAACGCGGATCGCGAGTCACCATTAAGGTGGACGCTGTGAGGACCGAAGCCCCGCGGCGCCATAACAGTACGAAGTTACCTGGGAAAAAAGAAATAAATTGTATATAGAAAATATATTGTTAAGACAACTAAACTGGAGAAAATACACAATAAAAAAATTATGTATTAACGTAATAAACCATCAAAATTACTGAATGTTGTATAAGAACGACATATTGTAATTCACAAATAATAAAAAAAAGATATTGGAACTCGTTGATATCAGTATATCCAAATAGCAGAATTGAGTTCTCGTCAACGGTGATCAGTAGCTACCTGCGAATCACATAATCAACATATTCCATAGATCTTGATGCTTAATCGGGAGCAAATTCTAAACTTTGATGAATTTTTATATATCAACCACTTATCGTAGTCCTATAATATTTTAGTATGCTATTTCAGAATGCAAGATCTAAGGTTATACGAAGTTTCATCCAAATTGACAAAAAAATCAACATTTAATTCCAAAGAAATGGTCTGTACCAAAAACTAATCAACACGATTCCCAATCATTATCTTTCGAACAGTTTTTAAATTTTAAAAATCAGTTCAAGATTGTGAGCTGAAACGAGAATGAAAAAAATCAGACTTTTATGCAAATTACAAAGAAACGGTTTGGCCGATCGTCAAAACAAAAACTAATCTACAAACAATATCTTCTGAACATTTTTTGAATTGATAAAATTGATTCAAGATTGTGGGCTAAAACGTGGACGAAAAACTTCACGCTTTTATACTAAATATAAAGAAATCGGTTTAGCCGATCGTTGCACAAAACTAATAAATGTCAGGTTTTATCAAGTTTTTTTTAAAATTTTTGAATTCTGTGCAGACACTTTTGAGAAATAAAATACAAGTGTAAATATTAATTATAAAATGTTTATGACTGATGTACGTGTATACAAAGTCAACAAATAAACAACAAAAAAATTAAAAATTGGTTTACATACATACACACGGGCAAACTTTTTTCAAATTCTATTTAAATTTAAATTTAAAACATCTTCTTAAGAAAGTTAATTGATAATAAAATCTAAACAAATATCAAGAGCGTCAAGGTTTCCAAATTTTTCAGATTTAAATATGTGTAATATCCTCCAAAGTCATTATACCTCTGAGTCATCAATAAAAAGCAAGAAAATGTTGTAGAAAATCACGATTTTATATATTTTTTGGAATAAAATCATCTCAGACACCGAGTAACATTTTTCGTCAACGCATTTAATAGGTCAAAATCCATTCCGCCCTGTATTTAATAGAATCCCTCATATTTTTTATATCAAACTTACTTGTTACTTGTTACTAGCATGGCAGACAAAGTGTTAAGTCGCTGTAACAATCGGATATTCAACGAACTGTTATATTAAATTAGTAAATATTCTTCTATATGAATAATATAATGTTACAATTGAATTTATTTAACAAGAATGTTCCTAGTTGTCCGCTAGAATGAACAGGTGTACCTTCGGGCAACTTATGCACCCGTCCAAAAAATTTCGTTCGTTGCGATTCGGTAGTGTTCGAAAGATTTCGTAAATACTGGGCCATAGGCGTCGTGAATAATAAATAATTTGGATAGAAAGTATAAGATATTATATATTAATAAGTAAATAACAATTCAAACAAAAAAAAACTTAAAATATTAATGAAAAATCATTCCTAGGCCACGAAAAATTTGCTCATATAGTAATAAAATATTCTGAATGATTATTTAAAAATCTCTCAAAAATCTTATAGTGAAAAAGTAATTGTCATTGCTAATCAGAATTACTTTATGAATAATTATTTAATAAACCGCTAGACCTTCAAAATCGTCACGAAAATTTGATCAGTTCTTCATCTTGATAATACAAGTAAAATGTTTTCTGAATTATTCAAATCGGACGCTCCGTTCTTTTGAAAACTGAGTTACCGTTTCTGGCACTTTTTGCCCCATATTTTCGAAACGGCTAGACCTGCCTTCGCCAAAAACTAATCAGCACGTCTTCTTATCAATACGAATCAATGTTTTTTAAATTCTTCAAATCGCTTCATCCGTCTTCCCGAAATCGTCGACGAAAATTTGTATTCGCACACATACACATACACACACATACATCCATTTTTTCTAAGGTATGCCAAAATGTTCAGAAGGTTTTGAAACGTAAATATATGTAAAAATTTTCATTTTCGATTTTTGGACGATTACAATAACTTTGCCCTACAAAAAAACTAAGATAAACATTATCATTAATCAGTTCTATTTCCATAATTGATTACGCTTAAATTCATTTTTCTTCTGAATCCAAATATAAATCAACTTCCAATTTTTTCCCTACGATAACAAATTTCAATCTTCCCCATGGAAAATATAGAAAAAAAAAGGATTTTTTTTTATAAATTCCGAACGCGATATGTGACATGACACTTGACAGATGACACATAGCCTCTTTGATTTATGTCGACTGGCTTGACTTGACGAAAACGCCAAAAGAATACATAAATCCTTTGCTGAAAGCTAAGGATATGAAAAGGATGTAGAACAAACGTATCAAATGTATCATGTACGGTTCATTGATATAAGTTTGGAATTATATCGACGACATGGTAGAGGAAAACATACCCAACTTAGAAGAAAAACAGTAACTGAAATGTTAGTGTTTTATTGTTACTTAAATTTGGATTTTTTTATTGGCCTTTGCTGCAATATGTGTTACATCCTATGCTAATACATTATCCTTCGGAATTTTTAAAATTCTATTTAATTTATTTTGTGTTCCATGGTCTAATAAAGTTTTACATTAAAAGTTAAAGCTTCTGTAGTCATAAGACAAAATTTGTGGAGAATACAGTAAACCTTGCCTAAACCCAAAAAAGTTGGTCAAAATTTTTAGACTTGATTTGTAAAGTTTCTTACAATTTGGTAATAATATTTAGAATAACAATTTGTTTTGGTAAATGAGTTCAAAGTATGTAAATTTATAACAAAATATTTGGTACTGCTAATATAAATATAAAAAATAAATTTTATTTTATTTTTATAAAAAATTATATATTTTTTTTAATAAATATATAAAGAGATGCACGCCTATGCCTACTCAATAGATCACATTCCCAAAATCGATGCATCGATATTGGACACGTACCTATGACCTTGACAGTGATTATGCAATTTATTTTTTGGCAAGTGCACAATGAATGATAAGTGCAAGTGGCATTTTGCCTTACGACACGTTGCATGAGCCTTCCGATATGTATAAATGAAGATAATCAATAAGAAATCAAATATAACAATCAAAATAAGAAATCAATAACAAATTAGGGGTTATTAATAAGTATACGCGGTACCCTAAAATCCAGAAATATTATGCTAGGTGCAAGTGGCATTTTGCCTTACAAGTTGCATAAATTACCCGACAAAAGTAAATAATCGACATAAGCAATATCTAATTACCATATCCATTTAAGAGTGATTTATAAGTATACCAGGTTGCCTAAGGGTATAAAAATCATAGAAAATGTTGAAGATTGTTTAAGTTTGTACAAATTTACAAATTTATTAAAAACATACTTATAAAATTTTTACGCTGAATTATTGTAACTCAATAGACAACTATTGACTACTCGAAAGAGTGATTCATGAAATCAGCTCCAAAGATGTTGTAAAGTTAAACGCCTTGAACATTGTCTTTTTGGGTTTTCATCGTGCAAAATATAATTCAAACCCAAATCAAAATTGAATATTTCTTAATTTTTATTATCTGCAAAAATCCCATTATCATTTATATGTTTTTTTCATCCCTCTCGTTAAATCTTTCTCTGACCTCGACGGGGGAGGTGTTAATACGCGCCACGGCCTAGCCGCTCGGATTCATTTCGTTTTTCGCTGACTGCTCATCTAATTTCGATGCATTATAATAAGAAGGGAATAATAATATGCAATTTACATAATTTATATTCAGCAAAAAAAAATACGAACTTAGCTGTTTTGCTTCACCACAGGGAGGGAAGAAAGATTCCACTTGACAAGTTATTTTGAAATAAATATAGTATATGCGATGCTTTACGTTGTACCATGATTCAAAGTACTATTCATAATAACACATAAAATGTTGGTAGTAAGAATTTTTTATTTTTTCACATTTCATGGGCATATTTTTCACTTATATCAGACAGAACTTTGTCAAAAGAATTAAAGAAAGTTGGAATTACTTTTATACTATTTTTTTATTATTTACACCTTGTCAGTGTAAATCGTTATACTAATTTTGAAAATCAGTGTCTATTTTATTAGGGTGAATATCTTCTACGTGCATTTCATTTGTATTATCATCATTTTTTAAAATTGCTCTAGCTGTTAAATTCCCCCCATTAACTGCAACTTGAAATAATTGCATAATTTCCATTTATTGCCGACCATAAATAATAATTTTTATTACATTAATACCCAGATTAACACACACACGTGTGAGTTGCATTTAAATCTAAATAGCTGGAGCTCTTAACTTTGTATGCAATTAAATTTTTATTATTTCTCTTTAACGGTTTGCATGCAAACTCTAAAGCCTTGTTAGTCATAATTTTTGTTTTATTATTATTTTCATAATTATCCATTTTTTCTGTTACAATTGCCAGAGCAATATGCTGGTAATAGATTTTGCATGGGTCTTAAGGTCGTTAACGTTATCATTATTTAATGCAGATTTAAGCGGTTTTAGGAATATGGAAATGGGTTTTCTTGAAACAAGAACTAAAGATGAAGAAAATAATGCTTCTATAATTATTGTTGAAAAATAGTTGTTGCTATTTTATAATCCATTATCGAATCAATTGATTTTAAATATCGAAGGAGAAGTATGTTTTCACGAGAAAATCAGGTTTGCGAATTATATTTTCTCCACGCTCTAAGTCATTCTAAATCCTTTGACATTATAGTTGGAAAAAGTATGTGTGTATGCGAGGTAAATTTTACCATTAAAATAAATATTAAATTATATTAATATCCAAACTTACCCAAATTTTGTACTTCGCATGGCAACACCAAGGTTTGGCCGATCACCGCGCGATACGACCGGCCTCGCGTCAAGAACTTCGGGGCAAGTGTAGGCGGGTAAGAGTTCACAAAGCCGACTGCCAAGGCTGAAAAAAAAGAAAATATGTGTTATAAATTATTCTAATTATAAGAATATTGACCTAAAATTATTTTAAACCTAAACATGAAACCCACTTCATTTGCATAAATTTAAAAAAATGGTCTAATCTGAATCGACAAATAAAAACTATGGTAATCATAATAAATATGGTGATAATCAGATGGTTATTATCTCATTAATCTAATATCCATAGATATATAATATTTCATAAGTGTATATATATCCATTAAATCTGCAACTTTAGATTATCAATTATTACTTCCAAGGTTTACAATTTAACTCAAACAATATTTTTTTCAAAATAGAAAAAGTTGTGAACATCAGGTAAATGTTTGATGCTACATAAAAACTACGAGATGAGTACAACGATGATACAGAAAACAATCCAACGGTTTCGTCATTATAAAATCTGAGGAAAACTTTTTCGCTAGTATATATTTATACAAAAAATATATAGTTAATATAGTTGTGTCGAAGGGCTGAGGTTCATACTTCTAATGATAAAGAATTGAAGTACTAAAAAAAGCTTGAATTTCAATTAATTTGTCTTGGAAATGAATAAGTGTACATGTGTAGGAAATATTTCTTTTAATAAATTAATTAATAAATATGACATATCAAACACTATAACCTCGTGATGATTAATGATTAATGTGTATTAATTAGAATGAATAATTTGGATGCCAAGTTTTAGTGCAACTACAAATTTGGCTTTGTATCTTTGATGGAAGTTCTAATAATAAAGTTAGTTAGAATAAATCATAGTATACTATCTTTTTGTAAATTGATTAAAAAGCATCCTAAATGATGTGTAGGATTTTTGAAAATTATAAAATTATTATTTCATTAAAGTTGAGAGACAGATGAACTCTTACAATTAGTTTTTATTGAATTTTTTTTGAATGATTTTATTCTGCGATTTGTTTATACAAAACAATGACCAGAACCCGTCAAGAATAGATATGACAAAAGAACCATCATTATCAGATATTAGTAGATATGCCCAGTGGAAAATCTATTAGGAATATAATGAAAATAACTGGATGGGATCAGTGAGAAACCCGATTTGAGTAAGTATTATTACCAGCTCCAATTTTTTCATCCACTATCTGTTCCAGTGTGCATTTGTTCGTTCGTTAGCAGTTCTCATAAAATAAACAAAAGACAATTTCACAAGCATCTCTATACTAGAAAACGGTTCTACCATTACGTTGGCAAAAGTTGCCTCCGCGAAAAGTTGCCGCGGTCTCGCGAACTAACAAAACGCAAAAATGAATAACATTGGTAAACATCAGTAGTTTCACCAACTGATTCTAAATGAAAGTTTTCATATTTAAACAAGTAAATCGTAGAATATTATGTCGTGAAAACATGGTTTATAGTAAAATAAATATAATTCTCGTGTAGTGATGTTAGTTGCAATACTCAAAACGGTTTGAGAAAACTAGATACCATACAAATCAATATGAAAGAAAATAATATGTCAATATACATTTTTGTAAACAAATATTTTGTAATACATTTGTATAAAATTAAAAATTATTAATTACAAATTATCACATTTCCATAATGGTGGCCCGGACGATATGTGAGCCCACAATTAAGTACAACGTGTTTCCAATCACCTGCAAATAGGTTCGTTCAGATATTTTGAAATCTTACTCTGCATATTGCAACCTTGAAACCCAAATTAAACCTAAGTCTAATTCACAGTCACCCTTCACAAGTCAGAATTAGGAATCCTTGATGATCTGTATTTTCTGTCCATTACTCTGATGGCCACTTTTAATTAAAACTAACTGGCAAAGTTTTGTTTCTAAAAATACATCCTTCACGATTAGTCCAGAGGTTCTCCCAGCTCGGACAAGTGTACATATGGACGTCATATATCACATTATGCGGTTAACATGTTTCATAAACTGCCATGTGCGCGTGGTCTCTGCCAAATTAACTTGTCAGCCTGACCGAAACACTCGTCCGTAGAGAGAGGCCAGGATTGTTTGCGTACTTTTAATTATGTACGAGTAGGTATAGAGCAGTTTGTGCCTCCAGTGGACTGCTCCACTGACTTTTCCAATCGGGAATTGAAAATTCTCAATTGAGGTAAATGATAAACTAGTTATCCAGGGTCCTTGTGATTTCCTTGAAGTATGATAATAACATCTTATCTTATCATATCTTAGCTGGTTTTCTAGGAGCCCTTGCACGAGGGTTTTGTGTTCTTAGGATTTTAGGATAGATAAATTTTATATTGCCTGTCGCGAAACAATATTATGCAAGACGGTTTACATTTCCAATATACTTTTAGTAAAATGGTGCGTATTGTTATGAATTATTTTTACACTAACCCCGAAACTTATAATGTATCTAGTATAAATGTAAATAACATCTTTTCCAGCCCTTTCCTTGCCATGTATTATAATACCTAGCTAGATGCTCGTCTGCTAGCAAAAGTTTTAATTGACTGACATAATAAATGTTACTCGCGGAATATTATTCTCTTAGCGCATACACGCGAATACAGGAACCGGTCTCGGGGGCCCCGAATGATTACTGTTCCGGCCCAGAGAAGCGCGAATCCGTTATTTAATTGCACAAAATCGTTTTGGTAAACTTTCCTATGGAGTCATAATGAATTCATGATGCTTGGGGAAAATGGATGAAAATTAAAACACTACTGTGTGATAGCTTTATGATCATCAACTGAGGATAGTACTAAATTTGATAAGAATTGTTAGTATAATTTTGGTTTTTATGTATACGACGTCGAACCTATTTGCTGATCGGAAACACGTTGTACTGAATTGCGTGATCACATCTCGTCGGGGTCACCATTATGGAAATGTGATAATACTTTATGAAAATGTATTACAAAATATCTGTTTACAATTATGACATATTATACTCTTTTGTTGGTCAGCTACTGTAATCCCACATGTATTACATTATTACATTTTAGATCTTAGATCCTTCATTAAAATTTCTCAAAAAAAAGCAGGGATAATATTTTTTTAAAACTAACAGAAATATAAAAATCTAATTAAAAATAATTATTTACTTTTAAAAATAAGACCTATAATCCCATATAATGACAAAATTATATCTATATAAAATAAATTTTATAATGTAATGTAATTTGTTACAGTAATAGAATGCACTACCTCTATTGTAATTTATACTAATCGATCACCATGTTAATTGATGATGAATTATTCAAAAATAAATTATGCTTAATTATATTTGTACCCATAATACAAATGAGTTTATAATATTTTAATGCACGTCCTCAATTAAATTAAAATGATGCGATAAATGTGCAAATGTGAATAATCCTGATATAAAGCAAATTTAATGAAGAAGCTCATTACGTTTATTTTAATTATCTAGTTAATAGAATTATGGTAGTAAATTTTATTTTTGTCTGAAATTTTCAGAAGTTTTTGCATAGGACATGGGTCTAAATTTTAAAAATTTGTATATTGAAAATGTTATGGATTTTTTTTAGTGATTGAATTTTGTAATACAATATAATTCATATATATTTTATAAAAAAATTCTATGACAAATTTAATATGAAAAAGCATTAAATTTCAAACGTTGTTAAACATTGCAACTCTAAATATTATAATTCCACATAATCATTTCGCGTTTATACCGCGATGTTATTACAAATAGCTGAAATAATTCTGAGTAATTATTGTTTTGTGTATTTCATATGATTCAATTATTAATTACATAAACGTAATAAATAGTAAATGTGTGGGTATTTTGAATATTTTAGTGAAATATGTTAAACGTAACTCGATGTCATTCAATCATAATTCGCCTTTTGTATAGTGACTGTGCCAGGCTATTCATTTTGTTGCAAATGCAGTAAATTAATTTGAAATTTAATCATTGGATGTGTTAGTAATTAAACCAAAATACTAAATTTAGTTCCAATATGGTTAATATAAATTACAATATTCATAGGAGCACAAAATTCCGAATGGGTCCATAAATTTTGTTTGGAATATAAACTGCTCCAAAAAGTTAAAAAATTGTTTTATGTAAAATCCAAGCTTGGTTTTAAAATCAAAATCATTATAGAAGTTATACCTCTAAACATATTATATATTTCAAACTCCATGATTTGCTGCATAAAATATTCTTCCAATACTTTTCTCTCGGAGCAGCCGATTGCTTGTTACATGTAATAAATGTTAAAATATGAGCAACACAAAACTCAACTTTCTGCATTATGCAAGATACCGTCGTCTTCTCGGAAGAAACTGGCTGGAGTTGGTAGTTTCAAATCAAATTACAGACCAGGATATCGACCGATGATAGTTTTTTGCTATGCTAATGCAATTAGCGCCAGTAACGAGTGGTTCAATCTTTGCGACGGCTTCTACTAATCACGAACAGATGAAAATACATTAAAAAATACATTTGGAGACAGATTTCGGATTTTGCAGAACAAATTTTCATTTAAATCACACGTCTCATCTACATTGTAATTATTTCAGTAATGCAAATTGTATTCCAACTTGGAAAAATTAAACAGAGATCCAGGAATGGACGAGAAGGAAAATGGATAACAAGACGTGAGTGAGGGATATATATATATATATATATATATATATATATATATATATATATATTATTTATACTGATAATTTTCGTTGATTGAATGTCCATTGAATGTTTTATTATTTTACAATGTTCATCATGCATTTATATTTTCTGTCGTATTAAAAGAATGAAATGAAAAATAAATAAAATTGAAATGTAAAATTAAAACATTTTACACCAATATCTAGTTATTTTATAGTACCATGTTATAGATTGATTGACTGTATTGATTAAACTCAACAAAATATATAAAAAAGTGAAATACTCACTTATCAAATCGTCACTAACTTAAATCTAGTTCCTAAGACAGCGGCCATGCAGCGTGTTGACCCGTTTTTGGCGCATGGGTCAACACGTCGGTGTGGTGCCTGCGAGACGCAGGAACGAAATGAACGAAGCTCTTCGATCGTTGTCATAATTTTGGCTAGCATGCACCATACATGATAAGAATAATTCTTATCTTTAAAATGCAGCATTTTTGGTCTATGAAAGTTGACGTTAGGGCAGTTTTCTAACTTTCACCTTGTGTGTAATTCAATTATTAAATAATTACACTAACATTTTCACTTTTCTATTTTCATTCAAATTGTGTAGCATATATTTCGGCATCTGTGTGCAATTGCTTATGTATTTCGCGAGCACGTGTGCATGAGGAATCAGTGATTTAGACAGATATGTTTGGATATTCAAATTCAGGCGCTAGGAGACCTGATATATTCAGTATTAGATACATCCCAACGCAGTGAATTTCATTTCGACGTTGATCCACTGGAGTATATCAAATGCGATTCTGCACGGTTCAATTGCCGGATTTGGCGCGAAAATATGCACCGACACTTACAAAATTCTTATAGACAACGAGCTGGTAGAAATAATCACGAGGAAAAATTGTGCAAGGCAATATTCTTTATTTACAGAACTTTATTTACAGAACTTTATTAATATGTGGAATTCTCCGACTACGATTACATTGTCAGTCTGTTTATCTAGTATTTGTACTTTTGGTAAACATATGTTGAAATATTCAGAACTAACTTAAATACTTGAAATAGCTGTTTCCTATTATATAATACAATTTCGATATTGCTACAGATAATCTTATGAGTCGAATGGTATCTCCGAGACGCTTTGCAGAATCCCTTTTTATACAACTGTACAAAAATAGTATCAATAACAGAAATGATATTTCGAGTACGAGTATATCCAAACGTTATCAAGTAAGATTTACACAAATTTTTCAATTATTTTTTTTAAGTAACAGTTTTTGTACCTATTTCATTTTGCACAAATAAACAATATTGTTAAATAATTCTATTAAAAATGAGATAATAAATGTTATAAATTTATCAAATTCTGTCATTTTTTCCATCTAGCCATTTGTCTATACTGTATGAGCATCGTGAAAACAGACGAGCAACGTTGAGATTTTTATTTACTTTACAAGCCAGGCATAGACCCCATTCCGGAAGGAAATACGGAAAAATCAACTTTTCGCGAAAAATACACGTACCGTTGGTTCCTATTTTTGAGCCGTGTACGAAATCATACATATAGTCGTTGCTCGGAATTTTCACGATGTGACAAAGTGGTTTTGACATGATTTATTGTATCTAGGAATATGTATTTGAATCCATCAGATAGAGGAATGGATACAGTCTAATATTTGTAGAAAATATTGTATAATAGTAAATGTACATATGTACACTTTACTATTTATAATGGCCCAATGACCGACCACATCTATCAACTTAGGAGGATTCTCAACTGGACAAAGTCGTCAACGCTCATTTCTAGCTATAGTTTAAATTATGAGATTATTCAAAATTACATTTTCAATTTCTATTCCTCCAAAATCAATGTATCCTTCTATTTATTTCTAATTGCTCATATACACGGTTCAATAGTTTCGAAATCTGTTCACCATCAAGCGCTAAAAATATTTCCGTCTATCGAAGCTTAAACCCCCGTCGGGTGATGAAATTTAAATCGAATTAAAATCAAAAACATGGGGTCGTTGAAAGTTGTTTCGAATTGAATTACCCTCATTCTACCCGGGGGATGTCGGTGTATTTATTGGCAGAAATAAGGGATGAGGTAGGTGTGACTTCTCTAGCGACATAATAGTTGAGGCGCTGAAGGTGAATATTTAGAAAATTTTGTAGGAGAAAATAAAATTATTATAAGTAGTAATTGACACATTGATGAATTTGAGGTACATGACAAAAAACGTTGGTTGCTACTGATTACAGTTTACATCCAAGCTCAAAATACATTTTTAGCAGTCGAAATGGATGAAATGATTTGTGCAAAAGGTATCAACTCATATATTTGCAAATATTATAAGTATCAGTGAGATCAAAAATTTTATTTTTTAAATAAACAGTTGAACTAAATGGCTGAATCTCAATTCCTATTGATTAAGTTGATTATGTATCAAAAAGTTTATGCAACTTGCCTTAACGAAAATACTACTTGCAACTTTTTTTCAACTTTATTTATCTACTTGCAAGTAGATTTAAGTTTGAATTAGATATCATGCACTTTTTTAAATTTTGATTGTGATCTATTAAAATTTCCTCTAGGTCTCGTTTTATTTTAAGTAATAAATGAAACTAGGGTGAAATACTATCACTTTGTTACTTTGTTTCTTTTATTACTTCGAATTATCATGCTTCAGGCTGTCGCAAAAGTCGATCGGAAACACGAACGTTTGCGCAGTAAAAAGTCAAGTGTTGTAATACTAAAAAAGCAATAATTTGTGACATATGGGTAAAAATTAATTAAGTAAAGTATTACAATTAATATAAAAAAATTAATAAAATTTGTAATAAATATAGATAATTGTAAAGTTTATACAAAATTGATAACAGGATCTGCATTAAGCTCTTTAAACGCATACACAACATCAACATTTGCTGAAAAAATTGTACTTTTTTTCAAACAATAATTTACTACCTGAGACTTCTGTTATATACTGTAATGAAAATCGATGAGTTGTTACGGTCATACCAAATTAGTCATTAGTTTGAAGATAAATTTGGAGTTTGAATCAAAACATCACAATGCCCTCAATAAAGTTAGAGTAGAGTCAATTACCCATGTGTTACCCAAATTCCTCAATCATATAATAAACACATGTTTCAAAAAATCGAGACATTTCATTCGGGTTGAAGAGTTTTACGAGAAAATTGCCACTTCGTAACTAGAAAGTACGTGTGTACATGGAGTACACATCGGGCCTGAGGGTTGGTTGACGCGGTCGTTTCCAAGTGCAAAGCAAATATTATTTTTGCTCAAGTCACTGGAAAAAATTGTAGAAGATTTTTTATTGTTAACGGTAAATGCAAGTTTAGAGAGATTCTGAGGATGATATGAGAAGTTTCTGATACGTTTCTGAGACGTTTTATACAGTATGAATATTTTAATGGTAAAGGAGTTGGAGGTAACTACCTTCAGATCGATACTTGTAATAGACATTTTATAGGTTATTGTTATTAACTTCTCGAATGAGAAGTTAATGTTTTTATAAAAAATATTCGATTTGCTAATTTTATGTTTTCTCGACGTTTCAAGGCATTCTGAATCAAATCAGACCAAATTTGGAAATTGTTGTGTGTATAAGAGTGTGAGTATATTTTTTACCATAAATGGACGTTTTCTCAAAAAAAGTTTTAAATTTCAAAAATATTTGTAAGATATTATTTTCGGAATCGTGCCTAATAGTTTTCTGCAGAGATCGTCCGAGCCGTTTTTTGGTAATTACCTGTTGATTTTTTTCGATTTTACGGCCCAACTGCTGGTAGTTTAATTTTAAAAATTCATCAAAGTTGATAGTCAGATGAAATGATTTGAAAAAAAAATGTCTCAGAAGTCGCTTTTTGTGATGTTATATATAAGGCATAATTTGAATTTCACAAATTGAAAGGCCATATTTTTGGAATCCGCAAAAAAATAAATTCACCAAACTGCTCTCTAAATGTTGCCATTAATTTAAAATTTTAACACTTTACTAAAATTTGACAAAAATTTAAAGTTGGAACATTCAATAGTACGAGGTTGATGGGTGACTGGCTTCGCTCTCATTACTAGTATTGAAACAGATTGTACGTTTTCAAAAATGCATAATTCGATTTTGATGAAACTTGACATACATTGTTACTACACTTCACTAAATATTTGACAAAAATTCAAAAATAAAATTGGATCATTTGATAGTTTTTGAGCTATTCGTGGTTGACGGGTGGCTGGCTCTGCTCTCAATACTAGTATTGAAACAGATTGTACGTTTTCAAAAATGCATAATTCGATTTTGATGAAACTTGACATACATTGTTACTATACTTTACTAAATATTTGACAAAAATTTAAAGTTGAATCCGTCAATAGTTTCTCAGATATGCGACGTTGATGGGTGGCTGGCTCCGCTCTCAATACTAGTATTGAAACAGATTGCACGGTTTCAAAAATGCATAATTCGATTTTGATGAAACTTGACATACATTGTGACTATGCTTTACTAAATATTTGACAAAAATTTAAAGTTGAATCCGTCAATAGTTTCTCAGATATGCGACGTTGATGGGTGGCTGGCTGCGCTCTCAATACTAGTATTGAAACAGATTGTACGTTTTCAAAAATGCATAATTCGATTTTGATGAAACTTGACATGCATTGTTACTACACTGCACTAAATATTTGACAAAAATTTAAAGTTGAAACATTCAACAGTTTCTGAGATATACGAGGTTGATGGGTGGCTGGCTCCGCTCTCAATACTAGTATTGAAACAGATTGTACGTTTTCAAAAATGCATAATTCGATTTTGATGAAACTTGACATACATTGTTACTATACTTTACTAAATATTTGACAAAAATTTAAAGTTGAATCCGTCAATAGTTTCTCAGATATGCGACGTTGATGGGTGGCTGGCTGCGCTCTCAATACTAGTATTGAAACAGATTGTACGTTTTCAAAAATGCATAATTCGATTTTGATGAAACTTGACATGCATTGTTACTATACTTTACTAAATATTTGACAAAAATTTAAAGTTGAATCCGTCAATAGTTTCTCAGATATGCGACGTTGTTGATGGTGGCTGGCTCCGCTCTCAATACTAGTATTGAAACAGATTGTACGTTTTTAAAAATGCATAATTCGATTTTGATGAAACTTGACATACATTGTTACTACACTTTACTAAAATTTAACAACAATTTTAAATTAAAACATTCAATAATTTTTGAAATATGCCAGGTTGATGGGTAAGAAACTTGCATGTTTTTTATACATATGTAATGTTTTTCTTTACTTTTTGCTTCAATTCTAAATTTGTTACCCCTGTCTAGGGATACATGTGGACCACTTTGGAAATCACTGATTTAAATTATTAATAATATCACGGATTACGTATATAAAAATCTTGCGTTTAAAATTTTATCCAAATATCTGAATCAGATTTCGGGAAGTTCGTGCAACTTGCTGTAAGGCAAAATGACATTCTCAACTAGTTTCAAATAATTTTCTAACATCCAAATAAATTATTTAATTATTCGCTGAAAACAGAATTGCAAAAAAATATCAAAAATTATTACAAGTATAAATAAAAATGTAAATTTTAATTAAAGTAAAAATAGTTAATAGTAAATAGTAAATAAGATGACAAATGGTCATAATGAAAATTCCTAAATTCACAAATTAATGTAATCCTCGCAAATTCTCCTCAGCAGTTTCCTAAGTAGTAATTTAATACCTACACAACATTGTTAGGAAATAATAGTAGTATTGTGTCTTGTCTGACCCATTCCGGCAAAATTATATGTCTAGCTACTGGCAGCAGCAGCTAGTGAGAAGAATGTCATATGTGTTTTTGTACGTGAGAGTTACGCGGTCCGGCTCTCCTTGGCCGCCTTGGGCACGTAGCGCACGGCCTGCACGTATCAGCAGCGCGGCGTCCAGGGCGCGACACCAGACTGAATTATTTATTTCGACCGACGACTTAGGTTTGATTGTTATCAGATCTTTGCGGGTCGTTCGGGATGTTTGAACCAGATTATGAGATAGAGGAATTGATAGTAATGGGTTTTTTTTATTGTGCGTTAGAAACTGTTTTTGCTTAGAAATTGTATTGAGGTCTCAGAAAAAGGTTTAACATAAAAACTGGGTTCGTAGCAATTGTCATAAATATGAATAACTTTGCCAGGGATCATTGAATTCTAACATTAATTCTCACTAAAAATGCTAATTCTCTGTGGATTTTAAATATAATCCTACTAAATTTTAGGACAACCCTAATAGCTTCAAAAGGAGGAAACTTATAGATTCTAAAAAAAATCTTACTGGACTGTAAAAAAATTTTACTAGGTTCAGAGGAAAAGAGGTTCTCCGAGGTTCTTACTAGATTTTCTTCAAATCTTACTAGATTATATCTTAATTCTAAATAAATTCTAAATTAACCCGACTTGCTGAAATATTGCTTAAAATTTTTGCTAAACTCTTATTAAAATCAAACTAGGATTTAACATGTGACAATGCTAGTGTAAACGGTAACTCAGTTTTTAAGAGAACGGGGGCGTCCGATTTTATAATTCAAAAAACATTTTACTTGTATTGACAGATGAACAACTGATTATTTTTAAGAAGGCAGGTCTATCGGTTTTAGAGATCTAGTAAAAAAGAAAAAAAAAGCCATTTGGCGGTCAAAAATGATCATTAGAAATATGCACAGAAAATTATCAGATATTTTATAGAGATTTTAACAATAAGTATAAATTTTTTTTTATATTCCTATGAGTTCCGTACCTATGTTTATCCGTTACGAGGCAATGCGGCGTGTACGCGCTTCGATATTTTGTCTCTATGCAGTTAAAGGGGTACGATTGCTTTGAAAAAAAAGTTTAGAACTTCCAAAATATTTCAAAATAAAGAAAAAAAAAGCTTTTTCAAAAGCCTTATTTCCAAAAAAAATAAATTTCTTTAAAAATTTATAGTTCCTCAAAAATCTAATTTTTTCAAAGTAAAATTTTTTTCAAAAATGTTAATCTTATTAAAAAAAACATTTGGTACGGAAAGTTCCAGTAATTTTGCCTTAAGGCACGATGACATGCGCCCCACTAGTTTATTTGTTTTCAAATATTGCTATCTTAAGTTTATGAATTTATATATATATATATATATATATATATATATATATATATATATATATATATATATGGCAGAGAAAAATTTGTTAAGATTACATTAATTTAAGAATTGAGAATTTTTTATTAGGGCAAGTATTTTCATGAAAAATTACTGAAATATTACTAAAATCTCTAATTCTAAATGGCTTTATCTAGATTTTAACTTAATTCTAACCCGATTCCTATTTATTACAACTGAAATCTTATTTTATTAAAATATTGTTATCAATAAATTCTGATTTTGAATCGTATTAATTAATTTATTTAAATTTCTGGCTTGACAAACAAATTATGCAGTAAGAGTCATCAACATCATTAGTACACGATTAAATTGGTGTTCTTAAAATTTTATCTTCCTGAAAAAATTTCATTTTTCATTCCTCTGAGTTTTAAATTGGCAGTTTCAGTCAAGTATGCTAATAAACAATTCAGTCCTTCCCCATTCCATATTTCCAACGTACTTGTTTATCTAAGTACTTTTCGCCGGCTTCAAAAATGCTGCTTCACGAACAGCGTGCGTCAAAAAGCAGTTGTCATGTACTTGTTAGAACAATTTGTTTCGTGAAAATACCCGCGGCGTCAATATTACTACTCTAAGCGGCCAGTCTAAGCGTCAAGTGTAATCTAATAGAAATAACATCAGGCAAAATATTATA